>NC_072738.1:31526187-31752062 GCF_026930045.1 Uloborus diversus
TTTGTGAAAAATCAAATAATTTTGTGAAAAATCAAATAATTTTGCAAAAAAAAAATTTTTTTTTTGCAAAAACGAAAGTTGAGACTCTTGAGATGGTGGAAACTGCATCATTGACACTTAAAGTTGAGTGTTTTCCCTCTTTTCTTGTTGAGAATATCATTCTTTAGTGCTTTTCTAGTATTTGGGGGGGGGGGGGAGAGGCATCACTCACTGGGAGATGGGCACCCCTCAAGTATCAATATTTATCTACCATTCTACATCATGTTAAATTATAATAGAAATGTTATTTGTATAGTATTTAAAACAACTGTAAGAAAAAAAAAATTCAGTCGGGGGTTCAGCATTTAAATTTTTAACCTAAGACACTGTTTAAGAGCACAGAGTTTCGTTTAAAACTTAAATTCTGCGATTTTTACAAAAAAAAAAAAAAAAAAAATTATATTTGTTTACTTAACTAAGCGTACTAAACATCGAAAATGCGAAAAATCAGATTCCCATAGCGGATGCAAAGAGATTGCAATCCTCAAAGTGAAGGCATCAAAAGTATAAAAACGGCTTGTAAAATAAATATATTGGATAAAATCATTTTAGAATTGCATTTTAGAGCCCTATGATAAACATATCATTAATATCTGGACACAGTTGAAACAAAAATAATAATAATAATAAATAAATAAAATAAAAAATAAACGATTGATTCAGCATTTTAATTATTGACTCATAAAAGAAAATGGAATTCCGCTTTAAAAACCTGAAATAAGCTTTGTTACAAAAATAAAGAACCCTTTTCATTTATTTACATCCTAATAAAGCGAAGTTAGCTTGAAAAAAGAATGAAATATGATTCTCATATCGGGTGTAAAAAGATTTCGTTTTTCAAAATGTAGGCATCTATAGAAAAAAAAAACGGTAAATAAAAGAGTTCATTTTAAGTTAATCATCGTTTTTAGCATCGAAAAATCAAACCCATATAACTTTCTCCCAAAATAACAGTTTAACATTGCACCGCACCGCCAGAGGCTAAGTGGCGATAAACATCGCACCGCTAGACGCTGACGCTAAGTGGTGATTAGTTTGAATTTGGTAACTCTATCTGAAGCGATCACATCCCCCCCCCCCCCTACTACCCTTTGCAGTTCTAAGTTCATTTCGCTGTATATTATTGATTATTAAATCATGTGTGGGGAGAAAAGTGCTTACTACGCCTATTCAGAGAATGTTGACGCTTTTTCAAAGAAGTTTACAACAACATCGCTGCATAAAACAAACAAGCAAAATTATAAACCAAACTGACTTTCAGCTGTTAATTTCTTTCAAAGAAACCAACAAAAGGCATTATATTTATTTGGCCGTAGTAATTATTTATGGCTTGCAGGAACATCACAAGAGTGCCGATTTTTTTTTTCTTTTGCGAAATTAGCTGATTTTGTATAAGTTGATTCCTCTAATTTAACTTTAAAAAAGGTTCCAACCATTATCGTTTTTAAAAAGGAAATATGCTGTATTATTTAAATCTGAGATTTGCTCTTTCAATAAACAATTTGTGAAAGATCCGTTTTAGTTTATCAGAATTTTGTAAAGGGTCAGTTTTGGTTGATCGGGATTTTGTGAAAGGTCCATTTTGGTTGATTGGATTTTTGTGAAAGGTCCGTTTTAATTGATCGGATTTTTGTGAAGGGTCCGTTAACGGACCCAAATTTGTTCTGGCCAGACCCCTGAATTAAAATAATAATAAAAAAATAAATTACTAAAATAAAATGAGTCAGGATGCAAAGACATTGAAATCTCAAACAAGGCACGCAATTTTCGGCAAGGCACATGTTTCAATAGTGGCATGTTTTCAAAACATAGGTTCACACCAAATATTAGGTAAATTATTACCTGATTTGTAACTTTCTTTTTGTCTTTAAACAAAACGTGTTGATCTTATGATTTTTAAAGTTGTGTAATGTACATCAGACTTGTGATTCATTTATAGATACTGCGAAATACTTTATATGTTTGAATACTTGAGTTTAATTTTACTTTTATTTTTATTTAGTTATTTATTGTAGAAAACTATTATTATGAGGAAATTAATTTACAAGATTTTATTCTTGAACTTCTCAGTGGTGAGGAGGGCACTTTGAAGGTTAGCTTAACAGGGGTGGCAGGGTGCAGCACCTTCCTAAGATAGCCTTGGGCAGAGGTATATTGAGTGGATATGTCAAATGCAATATGTTGACTAGATATATATTCATTCAATCCCTAACATGTATTTTTTGTAGCTTCACGAAAATAATTTCTTCCTTTTTTTTTTTTGAATGTTTACAGTCATGAGATTTGATGCTTTGGATGCTGTTAAAAAATGTATGTTTTAGAAGTATGCAATACCTTACAGTTTGTGTAAAACAAAACAAATAGTAAGTTAAATTCATGCATTTTGTTGATTTTACTATTTTGTTGAATGGTCAAGGATGGTAAATCTTATGTTTTAAAACTTTTAGTTTTTTATTTTCATTTGTTCTAAAATCCATTTCTACGAAGGAGTTGAGGCTATGCTGAAAGTTGAGTTTGTAGGAATCTACGTCGGCAACATGCATTTTTTAATAATTTTTTTTCGTTTGAATTTTTTGGCATGTTCTCTACAAGAACATGAATTCTTCCATGTTGTATCATTAAAATTGTAGTATAACTTGGTAAAAATATAATATCTTACCATTTTCACTAGGGCAGCAAACATTGTGTTCCAGTATTTTCAAAGAAGCCTTAATTTTCTAAATTTTAAATTTTTTGAGAAAGGTCGCGTTTTGAGGTGCACAATTACATTTTTCATTAATTGTTCTACAGTTGAATTCGGTTAGCGCAAAATGCCAAAAATTCATAAATTTGTTCGTATTAGTTGTTATCTGTAACAACCGTGAATAAATAAAAGGGAGAAAACATAAAGGCATGTGCATATTTAAAAATGTATCTGTTATGTTATGTATACAGAGCTGCCAACTGCTACGAAAAAATCGTAGTTTCTACGAATTACAGCTTTAAACTACGGCGCTACGAAAGTGGGTCTAAAAACTACGATTTTCATATTTTTTAATTTATAATCCCAAAAACACACACACACACACACAAAAGAAGAAGAAGAAATAAACAGCATAGAAACACTAAACTGGTATAAGTACAGAAAATCAAACTTCTACACGTGTGCTGTCAGTCTTTGTACAACAAGCATCGCTCTTCGAAAGTTGCATAGACTTAAGATGGATCGGTTTTTACATTGCAATGTTGATCCAGTCATTGAATCTTCGGCAAAAAAGCGGAAAAAGAGAAAAAAAATCCATGAAAAAAATATATTTTTTCAAATTCCGTATTAATATTTTTTGTATCATACTTGAAAGTTGTTAAATATCATTGTTTTTGTTCTTTATACTGTTGAAAATTCATCACTGTTTAAATCGGCGGCAGCAGCCACTCCCCCCCTCCACCGCAAAATGCTGCTACGATTTTGGATTTTCAACTCATTTATAATTTCTACCTTTTCATGAACTGATACTGATTTCTTTTTATGTCCGCTGTGATTAGTTCTTAAAGAATAACCGAAAAAAGCAACATTTAATTTATAAAAAATGTTTATGATCAGGATGGATACTACAGATTTTTTTCTTTCATGAACCAGAAAAGATAAGCTTATTTACAACATAAAATAACGTGCCTTATTGATGTATTTTAAGACACTAAATGGGAGAGCCTGAAACAGGTGGGATGCTCATTTATTATATTGTGCAAACCGGTTTTAGCAATACCTGAAGAATCCATTCCAAAAAAGTGATAATGGGGAGAGTGTACTGTACCCAAAGAAATTAGAATGTTTTATCCAAAGGTGTACGAGTTTCACTTCTCTGCACAAAAGAAATCAAACATGCATCACAAAGTTCACAAATTTTTTGGGAGCTTTCATCAGTCACTTAAAATTGCTGATAAAGAATAATTTGGTTTTAATTGGGGAAAATTTCGGCAAAGAGGTCAAAAATTTTGTTCATCTTAAGCAAAACTTTTTTTTCAATCTATGTAATATGCATATGACATTTTTAATGTAGTTAAATTGTAAACCAAACTTTATGAAATAGGGGGGCCTGGGGTAAAATGGGTAGCCGGGGTAAAATGGGTATAGTTGCATTTTTCTTCATTTTATTCTACTGGACAACATTTTTTGAAAATAAAAAAATATGATGAAAATGTTTACATATCAGGCAACATTTTGAGTTGAGGAAAAAAAAATCTAGCAACTCATTTACCAGGCTTAGCAACAGTTTTAATTTTCAGAACACAAAACAATGCATTTATAGTGAGTGATAAACTTCTTTCTAAAAAAATTTACAGGAAGATTTTCAGAAGTTTTTTATTTGGATTTGATAGAAAAAGAATTTTTCTAACAGAAAACTCAAAAAATAAGTAAATTTTAATATTTACAAAAATTTTATAGCACTTTTAGTTGTACAGGGTAAAATGGGTATAGCCAACAATTTACAAGTTAAAGACATTGAATGCATGAAGATTAAAAAACTTAAATTATCTTTGCAAGACAAATGTTAGATAATATTCATCTTTTAAACTAAAAGTGTGTTTTAAAAAAGTTTTATAAATAATTACTCTGTATTTATTTGTTTTATTTAAAGTTCTATGACTTACGCCAATTAGTACTTAAAGGTATTACATTTTTCGATTTTTATCGATATAGTTCATGATTAATTACTGTACGTTAGTAATTTATTGTAAGTTTATTATGTATATGGTTCATTGCTACATATTAAAAAACATAGTAAGTATTGATAGCTAATACGGTCTTTTTAATTTCCTTTTAAAACTACCAACCTCCCATACTCAGAACATAGTCTAAGTACAACCTCACACACAATCACCAACAGAATCCTTATGTCTCATAGCAAAGTTGTACTGAATAACTAAATCCTCCTGCTATACCTCTTGGTTCAAAGTCATTTTTTTAGCACTTGTAAGGAAATGAAAAATTTACAAAAAAAAAAGTAAGAGTCCAAACAAAGGTGGGAGAAGTTTTAATTACAGAGCAGGTGGCTGCAAGATTGTACACAAACTGGCAAGAGACAAAGAAAAGCAGAAAAAATAAATACACATAAATTAAATAAATTAAAAAAAGACATTAACAATAATTGATAAAATAACTAATGAAGTAGGAGTGAAAATTAGTGGTTCTCCCAGTTGTTCACCCCAGCAATTCGCGACAGGGTCGTTGTTAAATTTGTGGAATTCAAAAGTTTAATCACTGAAATCTCAGCTGAAGGTGATTATACTGAGAAGTTTGCTACAAAATCATCTGCCAAATTATCCTATGTGTTCCCCAAGAGAGACAACATTGATGTTGTGCAGGCATCACAAAGTTGTAAAAATACTACCTCAGCCAAAACGCAAGTCTTTGCCAATGCACCTTTTGTTCATAAATTTGGTTCTGTAAACATTTTTTGTGGTTGTTTTGGATTAAAGTTTTTATCCTCCAATGCAATTATACTCAATTAAAAAAAAAAAATTCTCCATTAGTTAGTGTAGTTCAACTTTAAACAGCATATACCCATTTTACCCCGAAGCACGGGGTAAAATGGGTATACACAGGGGTAAAATAGGTATACCCCTTTACACTAAATTTAAAGTAAAAAGTTAACACAAACAATGTCCAAATTAGACCTAAGAATATTGAACAAAACCACAATTATATTTCATGATATTTCTGCTATGGGTTTACTGAAATCAAAAATGCTGTTTTTTATACCCATTTTACCCCGGGTGACCCTATTCATTTTAGCTACGATTTGGTAATCATGGTCGTATTAGCAGCTTCTGACTGTATTTGAAAATGTTCTGAAGTTAAATTTGTAATGTATGAATTTATCTTGCAGAACAATTCTGTACCTCAGAGCCAGAGTGATGTAAGTCCAAAAATTGCAATTTTGCATTTATTAGTGCATTGTATATGTAGAAGCTCATTCTGCATCGAACCATGTGAACGAAATTCTTTAGAAAAAATCCTTTTCAATTTTTTACCAGGGTTAAAAGAGCGCGCGTCCCATCCTTTGCATGTGCCAGAAAAAAGATTTTCCCTCTCCTGTAATATTGTCATAATGCGACTTACGTCCTTCTGGCTCTGAGTTACAGAATTTTGGTCAAATGATTTTGTGTTGCAAAACTTCACAAAGTATTCTGCTTTGGAGCAGCATGCAAAAAATAGTCTCAAAAATATTCAGACTTCGGAGGCAACAATTTCATTGCAGGCTAGTATAATCAGTTTCTTGTGGGGGGGGGGGGGGGGCTAACAGTTTTTCAAAACTATCTAACAATATATTTAGCTGTAAGTTATCACCCCTAAGCCAGGGCTAAGGCCAGAACCACTTGCAATATACCAGACAGCCCGGTTATCACATCCTGAAACTAGTTTTGTTCTTATTAGAACTCTTCAGTCAGGAATTGTGAATAACCGAGCTGAAAGCAAATGTCATCTCATTGAAGCTGAGAGTGTCAACAAACTGGTAGCTAAAGTGACTTTATCTGACTTATCTACCAGTTTGTTGGCACTCTCAGCTTCAATGAGATGACGTCTGCCTCCAGCTCGGTTGTGTTTCTCCCATAAAACTGAAAGTATGCAAGGACAGAATTATATCAATAACATGAACTACTGGAAATATTTTGATTTAGCTATTCATAAAAATCACATCCTTCTCAAAATAACTTCTAAATGATGTTGGATTAATTTTGATAATTTTGGGTGTTTTGAACTTAGAAACCTGGCAGTTATAAAACAAAGTTCCCTTTTTTAATAGAAGTTTTAAGCACATTTATGAAAATGAAAAATAAAATAGACAACAAAATTTTTTAAAAAGCATTTTTTAAGTTTCGTAAGAAAATATAACCCTCCAAAAACGTAAAGTGGGATTTTTCAAGGGGTAATATAAGTACTAGAATTGGTCATTGTTCGGCCACAAAACATTATTAAAAATCATGAATATCAAATCAATCTAATTAATAATCATCAGTAATTGATTTTAAAAAGAAGATAAGGAACTTGAAGCACTTATCATGTGCACTGGCCACAACTGTTATAAAACAAATTGATATAACAAAGCAAGCGGCAGCGATTTGGGTTGCCCCCCCCCTTCCACCCACTTTTTATGGTTCATTTATTTATTTTATTTTTTAAATTTAGGAACCAAACCTAGAAATTATTTTTAAAAAAAGCAGAGATTTAAAATATTTCAGATCATAATTTTTTTTTTTTTACTTTGTGTAAATGAGTTTATGAAAAATTTAGTTTATGAAACATTATTTAGCACAAGCAGTAACTTTTAGTTTATGTGGCCATACTTGCTTAATGAAACTACTACTAAGTGTTTGTGACATCTCAAGATACTTGGGGCGAACAATGTATGTCTAATTTATATCTAAGTGTTTCTTTGGGGAAAGTTATTGTGTACATAATTCATCAAAATCTTAAGAAAAACGTCAGTTAAGCTGTTAAATTTGCATCAATTATCACTCATATGCTCTCAAAACCAGAGTTAGCAAAATTTTGTACCTTTTTTTTCTCTTTTTTTTTCTGCCGCTAAAAATCCTATAGCTTTTATTTCTCTCTTTTTTTTGCCCCCCCCCCCCCACTTTTCAGTCCTAATTACTGCCTTTGCTAAGCAATATCATAATATAAAACCGTCTTGTTGGCTACTATTGCATTTTATAACAAATTGGTAAGAAACAGGTATTTTCTTTATCTGAATAATTGAAATGAATATTAAAATTTTCAAAACTTTAAGAAGAAAAAACGGTGATAACAAATTTATGTCTGGAATAAACATTTTTTTGTGATATTTGCTAATATTACCTGCTTTATGGGTAATAGCCTTGAAAAGTTAAGTATAATTTATATCTAAGTGTTTCTTTGGGGAAAGTTATTGTGTACATAATTCATCAAAATCTTAAGAAAAACTTCAGTTAAGCTGTTAGATTTGCATCAATAATCACTCATATGCTCTCAAAACCAGACTTAGCAAAATTGTGTACCTTTTTTTTCATTTTCTTTTTTTTGCTGCCGCTAAAAATCCTATAGCTTTTAGCTCTCTTTTTTTTGCCCCCCCCCCCACTTTTCAGTCCCAATTGCCGCCTCTGCTAAGCAATATCATAATATAAAACCGTCTAGTTGGCTACTACTGCATTTTATAACAAATTGGTAAGAAACAGGTATTTTCTTTATTTTAATGATTGAAATTAATATTAAAATTTTCAAAACTTTAAGAAAAAAAAGGTGATAACAAATTTATGTCTAGAATAAACATTTTTTGTGATATTTGCTAATATTACCTGCTTTATGGGGAATAGCCTTGAAAAGTTGGGAACCACTGATCTAATTGGGATTATTGTTCAGGTTGGGTGGGTTTCTTGTCAAGTCATTTCAGACTTTTTTCGCTAAATTTGGTGTGCTAGCTGCTTAACTGCAATGATTTTTACGAGTTCTCTTCAATTTATTTCAATCATCTATGATCATTTTGACCTGTTTTATTCTGTTCAAGAATTTTCCTTTAATTGCATGTAGGTCTAAAGTTTTATCCATTCTTTTATGTATGAAAAAACCTAATATGTAAATATTTTCCTTTTTTTGACTATAGGATTTATTGATGTTTCTTAATCATGGATGATTCAGACGAAGATTATATGACGTATGGGCGCAGGACTCAGCGTTTTGTCTTGGAAGGGAAGCATATAAGAAAACATAAAGATGGCATAGAAAATTTTAATGATTATTTTTCGGGTACGGATGAAGATTCGAGTTCCGATGGAAGTAGGCGCGCAAATGATAAAGGTCAGCAGAAACAAAGTAGAGGATTTACCACAAGAAATGTTTCAGCTCAGCATGATGAAAATGCTACAAACTCATCCTCAAATTTAAGAGATAAAAATACAGCTTTAAAACTTAAAAAAGATTTTAATTCTTTAATTACCCCGAAACGAAAAAGTCATTTCACTACAAAACAGCTAGAAGATAACCACACGGCTTTAAAAGTAGATAAGGGCTCAAATGTTAAAATTAATCACAAACAAAATGAACTGTTAGATTCAGAGAACGAGTCATATCAAGATGATTCAGAAAATGTTGAGGCAGCTTTCAAAGCGGATAAGATTTCTCGTGTTGAAGCTCATCGCAGAGCAGATAAAATAGTAGCTATAAAAAATTCTTCCCTTCAACATAACCAAGGTGATTCACTCTCTTCCACTGCTTCAGAAGATGAAAATACAGCTTTAAAAGTAAACAAGCATTCTAGTGTCAATATTCACCCCAAGCAAAATAGACAATTAGCTACAAAAAATGCTTTGTCTGAGCATCGTCAAAATGATTCCGAGTACGATGATGCGTGTTTAAAAGTAGATGATACTTCAAATCTAAAAGTTCAGCACAGACAAAATAGAAAATTAGCCCCAAGAAACAATTCATATCAACATCTGGATGATGTAGGCCCGCCCTCTGATTCAGGAATTGAAAACGCGCCTTTGAGAACTGATAAAGGCTCAAAAGTAAAAACTCATCACCAACGAGGAAGACAGATCAATACAGGGAAGTCTTCGGTTGAACAATATCTGGATGATGCGGAAGATGCAGCTTTAAGAGTAGATAATATTTCAAATGGTAAAGCTCACCTCAAACAAAATAGAACTTTGGTTGCAAGAAATGCTTCACTAGAACACAATCTGCAAGAAACAAGCCCATCCTCTGAATCAGAAGGTGAAATTGTACTGTTAAAAGTAAATAACAGTTCAATTGTGAAAATTCATAGCAAAACTGATAGACAATTAGCAGCAAGAACTTCTTCTCAGCATAATCCAGATGATTCTTCTTCATGCTCGGATAATGAAAATGGAGCTTCAGAATTGGCTTCAAATGGTAAAACTCGCAAACAAAGTAGACAGTTAGCTGCAAGAAATGCTTTGTCTGAGCACTATCAAGATTGTAATGCTTTTAAAGCAGATATGGTTTCAAATGCCAGAGTCGAAATAGAACCAAACAGAAACAAACCAAATAAAATATTAGCTTCGAAAAATTCTTCCCTTCAGCGTAATCAGGATGATTCCGTCTCTTCCTCAGATTCTGGAGATAAAAATGCTGCTTTAAAAATAAAGAAGCATTTAAGTGTCAAAAATCATCATCTGCAAAGTAGGCAATTAACTGCAAAAAATGCTTTGTCTGAGCATCATCACTATCATTCAGAAAATGATACTGCTTTAAAAGTGGATAAGGCTTCAAATGCTAAAGTTCAGCACAGACAAAATAGAAAATCAGTTGCTAGAAATGCTTCATATCAACATCGTCAGAATGATTCAGGCCCATCCTCTGAATCAGAAAGTGAAAATGAACTTGTAAGAGCAGATAAGGGCTCAAATGTTAAAACTCATCACAAAGAAGAGAGACAGTTAGTTACGAAAAAATTTGCAGCTGAACATTACCAGTATAATTCAGAAGATGATGATCCAGCTTTAAATAGAGATACGATTTCAGATGATGAAGCTCATATCGAACAAGATGGAATATTAAATGCTTCACATGAACACAATTTGAATGTAATGCACATTCTGAGTGATGTAAGCCCTTTCTCTGATTCAGAAGATGAAGTTGAACCTTTGGATGTAAATAAAAGTCCAAATTTTAAAACTCATCACAAACAAAACAGACAATTAACTACAAGAAATGCTTCACATGAACATTATCAAGATGATACAAATGATAAGAATACGGATTTAAAAGAAGATAAGGCATCAAATATCAAAGTTCATCGTAAGCAGAACAGAATATTAAGCGCAAGAAATGCTTCATATCAACACCAGCAGGATGTAGAGCCATATTCTCAATTAGAAGGAAAAGATACAACTTTAAAAGTAGGTAAAGCTTCGAATGTTAAAATTCGTCAGGAACATCATCAAGCTGATACAGACTCGTTCTCAAATGTCCAAGATGAAGATACTGTGCTAAAAGTAGATAAATCTTTAAGTGCAAAAGTTCGCCATAGTCAAAGTGAAATATTAACTTCAAAAAATGCTTCTTATCGACAACATCAAGATATTCCAGGACCCTCTGATTTGGAAACCAAAGGTGAGAAAAATAAGGGTAAAAGAAGCCGTTTGATGAATTCTACGAGAATTCCTCTGAAATCAAAAGATTTACAAGAACTGCAAAGTTTTGATAATTTACTAGTTAGTCCTATTATGCCACACACACCTGGGAAATCTAAACCAGTGCACAATCATAAAGAAACACAAAACAAGTCACAAACTGAAGTACTTGATAAAGGATACATTGCTTCTGAAGATAAACTGTCCAAGAGTTCTTCTGCTGCTGCAAACAAAGTCAATAATAGAACACATTCTTATGTAGACCATCAGCATGATGGAAATGATGCAGATTTATGCAAAAGTACTGTGAATAGGCTAAAGAATTCAAGCAGAACACGGCAAGAAGCTACATATGCTGAAACCATGGATGAATCAGATGGAGAAGTCACACATATTTCTACCAAATCAGTTACAAGAAAACATGAAATTTCCTACAAAAACGAAGAAAAGAAACATGAAACAGGAAAAGATAAGAATAAAAAGGTGCCATCTAGAAAAGACATTCATATGAAGGATGATGTTCCTACTGCTCTGTTATTAAACAAAAGTCCTAAAAAGGGGGGTTCTAAAGCATTAAAATCTCCGAGAAAAAAGATGTTGGAAACTAATTCAAAGGCAAAAGAAAATATGTTGAATAGTGAGAACATTGTACAACACCGTGAACTGTCAAAGAGACTTAGTAAAGATAACGCCAGTGAGCATGAGTTACAAAAAAATAAGAAGTCAAAGACATTAGATTCTAAAGCCATAGCACCACCAACCAAAACTGCTTTGAAAATCAATTCAAAAGCAAAAGAAAGGATATTAAATGATGAACGTGTTGAACTGCTTGAAGGCGATGTCAATGAGCCTGAGTTACAGAATAAGAGAAAGACACCTTTAAAAAAGAAACCGCCAAAAGCTACATCCAAGTATTTAAAAAGTAAGACCCAGCCAGAATTCTCACATCAGAACAGTGAAAGAACTGCTGTTTTTTCAGTAGAAAATGTATTAAATAATGAAAGTGTTATACAGCATGGTGAACTGTCAAAGAGACTTAGCACTAATGATGTCAGTGAATCTGAATTAAATCCCAGGTCAAGAAAAATAAATTCTAAAACCTTAACATCACCAAGCAAAACAGTTTCTAAAATTAGTTCTAAACAGAAACATGTTTCTAAAACTTTGAAAAATGGGTCCAAAGCACCAATTTCGCCTAAGACTAAGCTGAACATTAGTGCACAAAATATGTCCAATAAAGGCACCCATTTTGCTCAACATAACATTCAAAATAGAGAGAATGACCAATCAACATTGAAAATGACATCTTTGAAAAAGAAGCCACCAAAAGCTATTGCTAAATCTTTGAAAAGTCAGAGACAGCCTGAATGCTCTCATCAAAACAGTGAAGCAACTGCTGATTTCACAGTAGAGACGTACTCTGATGACGTTGATGATGATGCCCCTGTAGCAAGTCCTGCAAAAAAACGTAGGACTGAAAATCCAAATGACGACAGGGTGAAAAATTGTTGCGTTCTTTTAGATAATATTTCTAGGGAGTCGATGCAAAAGGACCGTAGCCCTGCCAATAAAAGTACTGTCAAAAGCTTTACTCCTTGTAACAAAGTTGGAAAGGAAAAGGCTCAAACTAAAAAGCAACGCAAAAATCACGAAACCACAACTACAAACGTAAACAATTTGCGACGTTCCAAAAGAACCAGAATATCTCCTTTAAAACCTTGGTGCAATGAAAGAGTGAGATATCGTTATAATATGAATGGTGAAATTACTTTTGTAGACATTGTGAGACAACCTGAAAGAGAACCTGAAAGGGAACCTGAAAGAAAAAAACAAAAAAATAAAACTAAAAGTAGTAAGCAGGTTGCACAACCAAAAGCTTTCAAGGTATTTGATGCCAGCTCTGGAAAAACTGTTTCTGCTCGTGTGTTTCGGCCAGAAGGTTCTACAGAGTGGCTTTACCCAGATGACTATGACCATGAAACTGCTCCCTACCACATAACTAGGGTTTTTAAAAGTGAAAATATATCATTTGGATTTTTAAAACTACGAAGCTCAAAGAGAAAGCCTTCGCAGCAGTTGCCACATTCAGATGCTTGTTTTATGGTATTCAGAGGACAGGTTAAAGTTAAAATCCATAAGTCAGTTTTTTGCGCTCAACCTTTTGATTCATTTATTGTGCCATGTGGGAATGCTTACAGTATAGAAAATATCTCCAATGCAAATGCCATGTTAACTTTTTGCATTTATACAGGGTCTATACTGACAGATCTAATCATCTGAAATAACATTTTCACATGGCCCTCAAACTTAGTTTTAACAACATCTGCTTTATTTAAATGAAAAACATTCAATAATACTGTATTAATGTATTTTCTATGTTGTAAATTAATGTTGTAATAATAGTTCAAAAGTTAAGTATTTTAATGTTTGAAATGTCTTTTGGTTTCCACTTCTGGATTATGTTTAAGCGTGAAATGTTGCAAGTAAAATTGTCCATTCTTTGTATATCAAGTTTATATTTTGTAAATATTTCGAGTAAGAAATTATCAATTTTGATTCAGAAATGAATTTTTTTTTGACAAAAGCTGGTAAAAACTGGCTTTTGCCTCAAGAATCGACTAAAATGAAAAAAAAAAAAAAAAAAAAAAAAACAGGTATAGAATTTAATACTTTAGTATAATTTATGATTCTTTAATAATACCATTCAAGACTTGTATTTTAAGTGTCTTGTGTTGAAATAATCACTAATTGTCGGGGGGGTATTTAACTTTGAAACTTATTTTGTTTAATAAATTTGTGAATGTGTAATTTCATATTGTTATAGATGTTTAACATTCAAAGCATTCAAGTGCTCTTTAATTTAAACATTAAGGAAAAAAAATTACAGGGTGGCGACAGATCAGGGAAAAGTCAGGGAACTTTATTAATCCGGGAAATATCAGGGAATTTTGAAAAAAATTACAAAAAATCAGGGAAAATTAATTTTATGAAGAAAAAAAATTTTTTTTTTGCTTTACAAAATTAAGTACTCTTATTCCCTACGCATTTTCCACCAATTATCTGTTAAAAAAAATTCAAATTAATGAGGAGCAATTATATACTGCTACTAGCTTGAAATTTCCTTTTACGCTTTCAATGCTACGTAAAATAAACAACCATACAGGCAAAGAGGAAGCTTTCATTAATGCCTGAGCTCCTTTGCCTTTATTCCATTCTCTCGAAGTAATTAGCGTAATGTAATCACGACTTCAAGAAGAAATCTTTGGTTTTTGAATTAATACTATAAAAGCTTAAAAGTTATTACTTCGTCGTGTTTTTAATTTAATTGCTAAAATTGAACTTTCAATAAAAAACCTTTGTTTTTTTGCCAAAATACTATTTGTTGTCACCGCAGATTATAAAGGTTTTTTTTCTTCAGACCTAAGTGATTCTTGAATTTTATAACTGAGTTGTATTCTTCTTTTATATATTTTGAAATTAACTAATTGTTTTTTTTTTCTTTTTCCCCCCCTGCATTTCAAAGTTGTTTGTTACAAAAGCAATCTAATATTTTTTTTTTCCGTTATATCCTGAAATCATTTAAAATAGAGTTAACTTGTGTACTTAAATAAATATCTTTATTTTTTTTATTGTTAAAATGCTGTAGTCATTCATTAAAACCTATGTTCTTGATTAGAGAAAATCTCCCTACCTATGAATGGATGTCAAATGGTTTCATCTGTTTTGCATAAATATGTCAATTAGTTGTATAAGAATAACTACATTATTTCTATTCTTTCACTATTACTTGTTATTCTTGCAACAATTATTATACTGTTTGAAAACTTAGTTCAAAAATAATTTCAATTATTTTTTAGTTCTATCATAAATACGCATATGTTTTTAAGAGTAATTTTAATAGTTTCTTAAAATTCTAAGTGGTTTCTGGAAGTAAAGTATTTTTTGTTTTTTAATTTTCTCTAATCTTTCCATATAGAAAAACTTAATATACTGTTTTGTAGGGGATTTTTCCCAAACAAATTGACTTGATATGCTTATTTTTTAACTATTTTATTAAAAAGTATCTTTTTAAAATATATCTTTAGTTCAACAACTTTACACAACTGAAAACGTTTAAAATACTGCATTTTATACGAACATACAATGGATTTAAAGTAGAGCAAAAAAAGAAAACCGTTATTATTGGTAACGTAAATCAGGGAAATCTGGTGAACTTAATCAGGGAAAAGTCAGGGAACTTTTTTTCACAATTCCTGTCGCCACCCTGAATTAAAAACTATACATTGTAGACCAGGGTTAGCTTTCTGTCTGCTGAAAAATATTTTACTATGCCAGCGGCTGAAATTTGAAAACCGGTTTAAGCCAGCAAAAGCGAAAAAGAAAACCCCTTAACTGTGTCAGTTATTAAAAGTAAATTATAGACATCACATCTTTTTATAAATTTAATATTATGCATAATTTATGCTTGATATCAGAAGCAAAAATTTGTAATAATAATAAATTATTGTGAAGTAATAAAAGATTTATAAAAACATTTTTCTTATTAATGACATACTAATGTTTGAATAAAATGAAACTGATTTTAAATAAATAAAATTTCAAGTATTAATGCAATGAAATTCGACATATTTGTATTGGGAAAAATAATTATGACATTGTTTTTGATCAAAAATTGATATGATCATTCAGAAAGTGAAAACTGAGCTAATAAACTAAAGGGGAAACACAGAGCTCTAATTTTCTGAGATATAATTCATGTGTTCGTGACTAAGAGAATATCTGTGCTATGTAGTGTGTTTTAAGTAACCTTTTTTCTTTCATAAGAATTATCTTTTAAATTTAGGCCAGTGTTTCAGTTAATATTATGAACTAATAGTCCATGAGTGCCAGACCTACCTCATAGTATAAAAACCCAAAATTTTTCTGTGTAAGGATATCATAGCAGGTAAAAAAGGTTCTCTTATTATTTAAGCTGAGTCGCACTGGCTTTCGCAGAAAACAGGTTACAAAGGTGCAGGGCTGCGGAGTCGGAAGGAAAATGGCCGACCCACGACTCCTGGATTTTGAAACGCCCAACTCCGACTTTGACTCCGGATTTTTAAAATTTTTTTTAAATAGTATGTTTTCAACTCCCTCTCTCCCTTCAGAGGAAGGGGGAAAATCTCTAAATAGAGATTGAAATATTAATTCCTTTTTATGAAAATTTCGCATTTTGTTTTTTATTGTAAACCCAAGACGCATACAACGAAAGAAATTCAATTTAAAAATCAAATTTTCCAACAGATACGAGTTAAAAAGTGAGATGAGTTAAAAATCCCTTTTAAAAAAATTTGAAAAGGACTATTTAATTTGTCCCCCTTTAATGTTTAACAAATAGATATTGATTGAATCGTGTGCTTTCAATTTTTGATAACTGTAACTTGAGAGAAAAAAAGTTGTTTTTCTAAATCCAAGTTCTTGAGAGGGGGTGGTTTACCCTGGGTGACACCCATCTGGTAGATGACACCCAAAGTTAATTTCAGAGTTATAAAAAATATAAATACTTTAATTCTGAAAATTTTTGCGAATATATTTTAAATTATTTTTCATCGATAAAATTTGAATGAAAATAGGGCGCATATACGTCAAGAGCTAATTTTACACAAAATGCAGCGGTATACAAATTTGTACGAATAGCTTTTACTATACCTATATTTCTTCTTTGCTAAATTTTTAATTCAAATTTTATTTGCTGCTTTAGAATCAACCTTAATATGAAGATTTTAAGATTAACTGCAATTATTGAGTGTTGTAATCAAGAAATCATTTACACTCATTTTGTTCCATACTTTTTAATGAGAACCAAGCTTATAGAAATAGTCTTAATAAAAAAAAAACATTAGATTTTTTCATCAAGCCTTTTGGATTCATGCTTTCGCGCCAGAACTTCTTTGTATTTGCTGATTACCCTTAAACGTTTCAACCTTAGCTATGGGCCTCGACTTACTAATTTGTTACGTTTCTTTTGTTATTTTGTAACTGAGATCGAACAAAACACTATATTTCTATTTTTATTTGAAAGTGATTACTTGAAAATGTTAGGTAACAAATTTTATTTGCTGCTTTAGAATCAACCTTAATATGAAGATTTTAAGATTAACTGCAATTATTGAGTGTTGTAATCAAGAAATCATTTACACTCATTTTGTTCCATACTTTTTAGTGAGAACCAAGCTTATAGAAATAGTCTTAATAAAAGAAAAACATTAGATTATTTCATCGAGCCTTTTGGATTCGTGCTTTCGCGCCAGAACTTCGTTGTATATGCCGATTACCCTTAAACGTTTCAACCTTAGCTACGGGCCTCGACTTACTAATTTGTTACGTTTCTTTTGCTATTTTGTAACTGAGATCGAACAAAACACTATATTTCTCTTTTTATTTGAAAGTGATTACTTGAAAATGTTAGGTAACAAAACCGTTTGCTGACAGTTGGGCAATTCCATGGTGTTGGACGTAAAAAACGAAGAAAAATTTCTAAGTTTCAATTCCATTTACCAAATATAAACTGTTCCAAAGTGATCAAATTTGTTTACAAGATACTAACTACATCCTGCTCAGGGGTGATTGTGAGTTCATCAAAAAATACCTGAAAGTTTCAAAGCGAGACCGGGGGGGGGGGGGTAATCTTTGACCCTTATTACTTAAGTGCACCTTTGCCATAGTATTAAATAGTTCTGAGTCAAAATATTGTGCGTACATGTGATTAAATTTTTAATGGGTTACAAAGTTACTTTTGAGCTGGTGTTATATAAATTATCTTGACATTTATTTGTCCATCTTAAGGGATAGGTGTCCATTTTAAGGCTCTTGCAGGCATATTTGATGAGTATTATATAATTTTAAAAAATTGCGGAGGTAGGGAGATAAAAACATAACAAAAAAAAAACATAATTCCGGTATTTTCGGACATAAAAATACCGGAAATACTTCCGGAAATTCGGTAAAATACCGGAACACAATCACCCCTGATCCTGCTGAATAAAAAATCGTGTTACTTTTTCAAAATAGATCCCTAAAGTTTAAATTAAAAAATTTTAAAGAGTTGGTGTCGGACGTAAACACACAAATAGTAAAATTGATGGTTCACTTAAAAAGTATTAAAAGTCTGTGAATTGAGTTACATTTTAATTTTAAAAACAGCATAACTCTAAAGTATACTTATGATTGAAGCATATTTCAGTTTTAAAATGATATTATCTTACTACTATTATATATGCGAAAGTTTGTCTGGATGTATGGATGTTTGTTACTCTTTCACGCAAAAACTACTGAACGGATTTTGATGAAACTTGACAATAATATAGCTTATGCATCAGAATAACACATAGGGTAGTTTTTGTCCCATTATGGGGGACAAACCCCCTTAGGGGGGCAATAAAATACAATTTTCGTGTAAATTCTCTAATATAGGGATGAAAAAATACTTGCACATATTTACAATATATGTCCATCGAAAGCTCTGATTTTTCTGCTGAAGATGGCACCTGTTCGAAATTTCTAAGTAGAATAAAAAACGAGTTATGAGCTTTTTAGTTCCATGTTCGAAGGCTTTCCTCAACTCAATACAGTATTTAGTGTATCATCTCAACTCCCTGTTGATAGCGACAATTGTTGTATTGTTGACTTTCTTTGCTTTTCGTGATTGTTCAAGGCTTTTCTCAAGTCAAATCTTGAAGTAAGATTTTTGCACAAGATTGGCAAATAATACATGATTTGGCTGATGATTTTCCATTTAAACGGAACTTTAATGTAATTAATGGTTTTTATTATTATTTATGCTGATTGAACACTTACTCATTATCCAATCATCCAGCCGATTGCCAAAATTTTTGCTGTTTTTGAAGCCGAAGACTATGTCATGTTTCTCAGCTTTCACCATGTTAACAATTTATCGCCAATCAAAGAATCTTTAAAAAACTTTTTTTACTGTGTTAAATAATCCAGCAACTAAATTAGGCAAATTCATAAACAGCACAAAAACTTCCATTAATTTTCCTTTTTGCACAATTTCAACAATCGCCAAATTTTACTACTTATTTTAGAAACAATTCAGATGAAACTCTTTAGCGCCATTTTATGGTGACTAAAAGTATCTCAGCAGCTGGCGATAATATCTCTGTAACGAAAATTAATATCATATCATTTTACAAAGTAAGGAAAGAAGGGGGGAGCATCATCGAAGGTATCCCAAAATGATTCCCGCAAATTCGGTAAAATCGCACCAAGAGCCCACAATGATTGAAATTTCCCAAAATAACTAAAGCAAGTATAAGGGGATTACGAGCGCGGCTACATTTTTTTAAAAACTTTGTACTTCAATAGCCATACAGAGAAGGTTTTAGACTCCATGTTAAAAAAAAAAAAAGTATCAACAGATTAATCTTTTTAAACATGAGAAGATTAATTTCATGTTTTGGAAATTTATTTATGCTTAAATATAGTGCTTTCGTTTCTAAATCTATACTATTTTGTTCTTTTTACTTATTGCTATTTTAGTTTTATGGGAAAGGAAGAAACTCGATTTTTAATCACGTCAAAAAGATGTGTTTTAAGTTCTTTCTCTTAAAACAGAAAACAGAAGCAAGTAACCATTTTTTCTCATAATTATTACTGACCCAGGCAACGCTGGGTATTTTTGCTAGTTAATCATAAAATTGATTTTTGTAAAAGATTCTGAATCTGGTGCAGTATCAATAATTGGGTTTTAGAAAACTGTCAACGTGAAATAGTTCATTTTCATGATCAGTGACCCGTGGGAATCTATGCTGCAATCGACACTAAGACGATGTTGACGAAATTTTTTCCGAATTTTTCAACAGATGAAAATGCTACAGACATTATGAAAGATAGTGTTACTGAGTTTTCAAGCCTTTTTAGAACAGGGAAAGGTTTTGAAAATTGTGGGAAAGAGAAATCACAGATTGGTTGAATGGGGTTGTTTCCTTCAGTCAAAAGTACTACTTTTAGTCACTAAAATTGATTTAAAAAAAAAAAAAAACATGAGCCAGAAAATACTTTTATTTTCTTAACAGTTATTTTTTATTTAATTTTTTAAGTGCCCGTTCCTGGAAATAAGGCGTGGTCTTTGTGACGGCACAAGTGATGTACTTTACGCGCTACTCCATTGTCGCGCCAAATGTTTACGCTTTGCTATCAACGACTTTGCTAAGTTACGATAATTTGCGCTGTGCGCTAATGGCAGGGCCGCGCCGTCCCTATGTGCAAGGTCGTGCAACACACGACGGCGCCAGAGCTAAAAAGCCGCCGAGCTCTACTGACCAAAAATGCTCCAAATGAAGAGATGAAAAACGGAATTCTTCATTACATCTAATGGCGGCGGTAAAATTATACTGCTCGTGGAAACGATTAATCCGTCTCGCTGAGAATCAAATAGGAAAAATTATCGACATTTTTGTGTCTAAATATGTTATTCAAAAGGGCAATCTTTTACACTGAAATCAAATGACTTTAATTGATGAATAAATTTGCATTTTCCTTTTAATGTGGAGCCCTGAATGCTATTTCCGTATGTCTGTATTACACAAGGTTGAGCATATGAGGCGCAAGAAATTTGCTATTCTCCTTTTGGTTCTTGCGGTTAATATCTTGTAATAGAATTTGTGCAATTATAGTTTTGTGATTTTTAATTCGTATTAATTCCATTGCTTCATGTTAGCATACATAAAAAAAATACGGTAAGCACCTTTGCATATTATTTAGATGTGTGTAATATTTAGAAATTGTAGACAATTTAGGTTAACTTTTTAGCAGGCCTGCGCCAAGCCTGATCAGCGCCTTCGTGCAAATGTCTTTTGCCCGCCTTTATGCATTAAGGTTCAAGCAAAATAAAATTAATACCTGGAGTTAGGTTTTGGACAAATGAGGCAGTAAGAAGCAAAGGGATGTAAGTGGCAAAATTAAAAATTTTGAGATAACCAGTACAAATGGTAGGTGAACCTCTCCTCTGTCTTGGGGCAAGAGATAGTACTAGTAAAGAATAAAATTATTTAAAAAATATTTTTAGGTTGGTGTCGGACATAAATTTTCGGTGTCGGACGAAAATTGTTCACATTAGACGTAAACTATTGCTCTCAGATGTAAATACATAACAATGATTACAATTATAAATATGTAAATTATAGGTTACATATACTGAAACAAAATTTACCATGTAAATTCAAAAGTAGGATTGATTGGGGGAAGTTGGACACTGGGGTGAGTGGGTCACCCTCAAAAACTGAAATAGCCATATGGTTTTTATACTATTTTACATTGATCATGTCACGGTTCTTCACAGTGATTATTTTGCATACATTAGGGTTACATGGAATTTTTTTTCTACGTCAGTGAACTTAGTCAAAAAAAAAATCTGAAAAATATTTTTTGGCGAGTTTAAGTAGCATTTTTCAAAGAGGTGTTTCCCGGTTAGCATTTATTTTTTTATGATCATTAGACATTCATGAACAGTTTAACTTAAAGTGCATACTGCAATCAGAATTTTTGAGTAAAATATTATTAAAAACTGATTTAGAGGAGGGGTCTCACTTACCCCATAAAATATCGCTGTAAGAGGTCCCCACACTATGGGGTAAGTGGTTCCCCCCATAACAATGAGGATTTGAAAATCAAAAGCAATTCTGATGAAATATTTGTATTAGTGAAATACAGGACAACTATGATGACTTAGTAGGAATTGATAGTTCAGCTACAAAAGCTGGTGATTAGATATTTGTGAAACTTAACTGAAAGAAAACCATCAAGATTTATATGGGTTGAATGTTGATAATGGTTCTTCCTTAGCCAACTTTACATAGACGCAGTCATTTAGTGTTTCCAATTTCTTTTTTCACTTATAGTTTTGGCAAATTTGCCAAAATTTATCTGAATCAACTGTATTACGTTCATTCAACACACCTTTTCTCAAAAGGGGTTCTACTTACCCCTATAAACCCTAAATGTATATACAATAAATTCACTAAGTTATTTTTTATGCATGTTTCACTTTAACTTTGAAATTAATGGCAAAAGGAAGTTGTTTAAAGAAATGTAACAGTGTCGGACGTAAATAAAATTTACGTCCGACACCTAGATTTTAGTAAAAAATATTCACTTGTTACAAAATTAAAATAGGTTACATTAAAGGGATTGAAATTCTTACTTTGTACCCAAAAATACATGTATGTAGGTTTAAAGTTATTGGCTCAGCATAATTAACTGCATTTTGGTGTCGGACGTAAAACACTTAATGTACCCTGGAGGAATTCTTTTGCAAATCAAAATAAATTATATTTTGACACATTTTTGAAACATCACCAGCAACACATTGTATATTTAAATGGTTATTCGTCTCAATTCATAATATTAGTATGTATTTTTTGGAAAAAACAGAATTTCTTCGAGAGTCGCCAAATATGGTTTGAAAATACTCAAGATGTTGACCTTAGTTCAACCTCCTGTAACTTATTTATAACTGAAGTGATCAAATTTTAGACAGGCATTTCAAAATATACAACTCTTTACCTTTAAAATGACACCTCATTTGTTTAGAAATTTTAATTTTAAAAATTTGATCATCTGGTTGACCTTATCATGGAATTGCCCAGTTGCTATTAGTTAAATTAAAAAGCAAGCAAACTATTGAATGGCTACAGATAGTTAAGTAACCATTCAAGCTAGCTGATTGCCATAATGGCAGTTATTTTCTCATTAGTATCTTTTTATACATGTAATCGAACCAATTGGTAGTCAGTTTTTAAAAAATGCAAGGAGAGTCGGTGAAAAGGAAAGAAAAAAGGTCGGAGTCGGCATGTTTTCTTCTGACTCCGACTCCTTTACCCAAAAATTAGTCCGACTCCGACTCCACAGCCCTGCAAAGGTGCATAAAATTGCTACAAAAGCTAAACATCATTGATTCCTTCCATATCACGTGACCTGGTGGTCCCCATCCAACCATCTGTGATTTGGAGGATATTCTATTGAGGTGCAGACAAGCATTTAAAACTAACCTACGCAAATTTTCAGCTTCCAAGACACAAATCATGAGGGTCTCAGATACCTCAAAAAGAAAAAAAAATGTGCTCCAAAATGGCCTCCAATAGGAGAACCGTGCCGGACATGGCAATTCGTTTCACAAAGCTGATCCACCATTTTGTAGCCTTTCTTTTTTAAATCCTAGATCCTCAGGATTTGTGTCTCGAAAGCTGAAAATTTGTATAGGAAAGTTTCAAAGGCATGTCTGCAACTCTATAAAATTTTGTTCAAATCGGAGATGGTCGGGTAGAGACGACGAGGTCACTTGACCTGGAGTGACTCAGTTTCTGCTACCTGTTTCCTGCCAAAGCCAGCACGACTCAGCTTAAATAATAGTGAACCTCTCTTACTTGCTTTGATGTGTTTATGCAGGAAAATTTTAGGTCTTTATACTATGACATAGGTCTGGCTCTCACGAGCTCTTGCTCTATAAGCTATTTAAGTTTGAACGTGTTATAACCATTGGTTTTAGCCAATGGTGAAACCAGGGCCTATTTCCTACTTTTTTAAAATTTTCAAAAATTTTCCTGTTTTTTCCCTATTTATTCCTATTTTTTTCAATGCATAATCTTGCTTCTGGATTTTTACCCATAATAATATATTTTTGTGCACCTTATCCACAGACAATGGCGGATCCAGATGGTCCTGTTGGGAGGGGCGATTGAGTAATGCATCAAGGGGGGGGGGGGGGAGAGGACTATGAAAATAAAATTTAGAAAAAAGTTTAAGAACAAAAGCATGTTTTTTTTGTGTTTTTTGGAATAATGTGTATTGTTCAAAGAGTTAGAATGAAAGTTATAAGTGTTTCGAGTACCACACACACACAAGAATGAAAAATTGAAAAAAAAAAAAAAGTTTCTATACTAGTATTTTGGTTTGATTATCTAATCTAAACCTTTCAACTATTGATTCGTTTGAGGACGTGTGAAGTTTTCCCAGTAGCTATTCAAGTCCTCAGTTGTACTTTTTTTTCCTTATAAAAGAAAGGTTGGAGTATTAAAATGGCATTTCTTTTTACCAGTTTTGGTACCAAACATAATGAAATACTAAAATTGCTTTTGTAAATAAAATTTGAAGATAGTTATGGATTTGTTTGTTGTTCAGTTGTTTAATATTCGCGCATAAGTAGGAGTGTTTGCAGACTCTCCCCGAAAATGTTTGTTAGAAATGCCACTTTTTTTTAGACTATTTGGTGGTTAATAAGAGGAAGGGAAGTTTTGCTGTCCCTTTTCGGAATCTTTTTGAAATTTAAGGATCTATTTTCGAAAACACAATTGGTTACTATCTTTGTGTTCTTGAAGGGAAAGGATGAGATTCAGGAATTCTCTCCAGTCGTTTTATGGTATTAGAGCTTCAAAAATGCCATTTTATATATCTTTAGTACTGCTAAAAACCAGGGAGTTTGGGGGTTTCCCCCGGAAATGTTTTTGGAACGGAAGTCCTAAAAATACAATTGTAGGCCATCTTTGATGACGTAGCAGAAGACGTGGGGTTCAGAATTTTTCTCCAGAAACTTTTCATTGTAAGAGTTCCAAAAACGCTGTTTTAGACGATCTTTGAATGATTTTGAAAGATGAGGAAGGAAGGACATGGGCTCTCTTCGGCAATTTTTCGTAATTGAATGCTTAAAAAACACAGTTGTATGCCATCTTTTATGATGTAGGGAGGAAGGAACGGGGTTTGGAACTCCCCATCAGAAATTGTTCGAAATTGGAGCCTTGAAATGCGATGGTTAACCATCATTGGTAGCAGTCAGGAGTTATCATCCCTTAATTTTTCAATATTGAAACTTTGAACGATATTGCAATGTTAGTGGGTCTTCATTGACGTTAAGGGAAGGACTTGAGATTGAGGGCTCTCCCCCGGAATTTTTTCGGAATTAAAGTTCTAAAAACGTAATTGAAGTCCCTCATTAACGACAGTTTCGAAAAAGTTTTCGATTCTGGCCATTTTTTCGAAATTGAAGCTCCAATAATTCAAAAGTTTTGACCATCTTCAATGACATTGGAGAGAGGGGTTGAGGAACTCTTCTGGAAAATTTTCGGAATTAAAGTCATAAAAATACTTTTGGACACGATTTTTGTGATGTGTTAGGGGGGAGGGGGAGTGTGGTAACCTTTTCCCAGAATTTTTTTGAATTTACAAACCTTTTGGAGGGGACGATCCCCCCCCCCCCCCCGTTGGATCCGCCCACAGACTATCTGCTCTGAAAGTGCAAAATTAATGATGCACTCATTATCTGTTTTTTTCCCCTCAAGGTGAAAACTGGAACCTCAATTTACACTTAAAAAAAGGACTGCTCCTGTGCCTGTAAAGTTGTTTTTTTTACACAGATTTCCTTTTACTTTGCAGTTATGTAAATTAAACACCTTGCAGATAAAGAAAAAGCTGTCTCTGTTTGCTCCGCCCCCCAATAGTACAATAAAACTAAGCGGGAAAAACGCAAAAACACGAACATCCCCCCCCCCCTCAAAAAAAAAAGTTAAATATGTCTCAAATAATTTTTTACCCTTCCAACAAGAAGGGGGTAAAAAGTCCCACCATTTTGTACATCCGGTTTGGGGGGAAGGGGGGGACCAAAAAATCCTCTCTTTAAAATACTACTACTTAAAAAATTGCTCAAAAATCGCAGAAACAACTCTATAATAGTAAAATAATAAACTCTAATAAACAAAAATGCTAATTAACTGGAGTACCCTGGCGGGGAAGGGGGGGAAGAGTTCCATGGCGCAAATTGTGCCATGGGAATTTTTAAGGAAGTTTTTTTTTCTGGAAGATATTTTCGTTGCGCTTGAGGGGTTCTCCATCGCTTTCGTTTGGGGGGGGGGGGGGAGGGAGTAGTTTGCATTCTAAAATCAACAAGTAAAGTGAAGTTCATGAACAAACTTCACTGATTTTTAACTTTTCCGAAACAGGTTAAAATGCCTCACAAGCCCAATGATGTAGACCGTGGCATAGCTAGTTCCTGCCGGAACGATTCCCCTATTTGCCACCCTTTCATTAAGACATATCTAATACATTAAACCGTCAAAAATTATTGAACTTAAAATTGAAAACTTCATTTAAGGAAGTACAGGGGAACTAATTTAATCCATATTCTTCCTACCAGAAAAAAAAGGCGGGGGGGGGGGGGGGGGGTCAGGTGCCAATCTTGGAGAAATATTAATTTGCTTCAAAAATTGCAGTTAAAAGTAACGTTTGGGGGGATGGGGTTCTCTCCCGAATCTTCATCAAAACTGAAGTTGGTTTTAGCCTTTGGTGACATTAGGAAGGCAGAGTCTTTTCTTAAATATTTTCCGAAATTTAAGTTTTAAAAATAAAATTTAAGTCTTTCTTAGGGAACGAAAAGAGAATGAAAAAGGTTTAGAGGTTCACTATGGAAATATTTAAACTTTGAACACTGAAAAGCGCAATTGTACAGTCTTACCAAAACCTTATATTTCGAAGGGTTTTTTTTTCTTTGCTTCCAATAATAGATTTAAAGTATGATTCCCTTATTTAATTTTTTCACAGTGAATGTGCTGAATTGCCGACCCCCATAAGTATCCCCCGGGGCAGACCGCCCCCTCTACCCCACCCTAGCTACGCCACTAGATATAGAAATGTCAGAAGGCTCATCCTAAAATGATCTAAGTGAGCTCAGAAACCAATTTAGTTGTGACTGGAGTTATTTATCCGTTAAGAGCATTGAAATGATATCAAAAACTAAATCCCTGTAAAGCTCCAACAAAGTTCAAACTGACTGAAATTTCCTTTGTCCTTCTTAATTAATTTACTTCAATTTTTGGATTGGGTAAATTTGGATGTACTAGTTTTAACCCAGAATTCCCACATTACTATCTAAATCATAGCATCGTCTTATCATACCAGTATATTATAGTGATGGAAGAAAAAGTTAGAAAGATACGTATACAAATATAAAAATTATTGTAGTTTAGTAAAAGGGGGAAAGGGCGAGCTTGGGTAAAACCTAAAAAGTAGGTAACATAGTCCATCCTTGACTGCACTACTATCTAAAACTAATTTAAATCAAAATTAATGGAATTTACTTGATTAAAATAGTAGCAATTGCAAGTAATTTCTTTAATTCCATATGATTGGTTTGAGAAAATAACGCAATGAAGGTTGCTTTGCCCCCACCACCCCCTAGTAAATCCCCCCACTGAAGCCTTTTGTTAATAGTTAGTTGAAATATATAAGTAAAACATTCTCTAAAGCAAAACAATTTCCTGGTATTTTTATCTTGAATTTGTTTTCATTAATTGTAGTATGTTTAATAAACATGGAATAGCTTTGTAGCTCTTTTTTCATAGTTAAATTTGTAATTATGATATTTTATATGTATATATAGTTGCAAGTTTCTTCCTTTTTTAGAATATTATTTTCCTTTTTTTTTCTATTTTTTAAAGCATAATTTTCCTATTTTTTCCTATTTATGAAATTTTTGCTCCTATTTTTCCTCTATTTTTTTCTAAGAACTGTCTGCGGAGTCTGTGAAACTTGCCAAACCTGCTGTAGACGAGTTACATATGAATGTCACATTGACTATTGATGTGCTCAGTGTATTGATGTTTGATTTTGATAACTAATTTGGATGACAATATCTTTTACAGAATAATAATATTCAAGATCTGTAACTAACAGGCAGAAAACCACATTTGTACAGTCACTTACAGTAATGTACCACATGTGTACTATGGCTTTTATTCTTCAGAAATGAAATAAGGAACAAAAGAAACGTTTAAGCTTTTTAAACGCCAATATGGCTACCAACAGAATAATTAAGTGACTGAAAGAACATTGTATGTTACTGTGATTCATTTTTGTAAGTAAAAAATATCTATATATATACTTTTTTAATAAAGTTTTTTCTACTACTTCAAAACTAATTCAGTTCCTCCAGTACTTTTACTGAACAACGTTACATGTGGGGATCATAAAATAGGCGAAAGTTTGTTGCTCGCTTTCAAATTCAGCTCTGTATGTAAAATGCATAATTTGTAACGAGAAACGTTACTCCAGTCACCTATTTGGTTGTTCAACATATCACACATATGCAAGGAAAGTGATACAACTCAAAAAAACAGCAACAGAGAAAATTAAGTTTTAAAGCAATAGTCAATTTAAGCGATTTTGTCAAAAATATTAGAATATGTATAATCAACTTATTATGTAATAATTATTAATAAGTTTTTGTAGTATGGATACATAATGCATACTTAAAGCTCAAAATATTTTCTTCTGAATTATGAAATTTAAATGATTGTCACTATTGATGATATCGTTTTTACATATCCACGCATCATTTAGGTTAGCTAACTTTGTGGCAAGAAAAAGCATTAAATTGAGATTTAAAATTAATAGCTGGTACATTTTTCAAAAATTCTGAATTGTCACTTCCCTAGCCGGGTTGCTACATGATTCTTTGTTAAAAGCATACATGATCATAAAAAAAACCATTAACAGCGCTATCCAGGGGGGGGGGGGGGCTGGTCTTTTCACGATCTAGGTGACTTACAGCAGACCTAAGTAGCCGTTCACAAATGATGACATGCTTGAGAGGGGGAAGGAGGATTCGGGGTTCATGATCTGGTGACAGTTTGTCTCAAAGGGGAAGGAAGGGGTTACAAGAAGTGTGACATCACACATTTTGATCAAAATAAAAGCATTTGCTATAGCAATATGCTCATCTAACATTGTGTGAGATGTGACGAGAGGAGAGGGTAAGGTGAAGTGTGACATCTTTTATGCACAACACCTCTGGATGTTAAGCTACTGTGTACACAAGTGTTATAACCAACTTCATATCTTAATCCCTTCTGGAGCATTTGGCCATTCCCCGACTATCAGGCGGGGGAGGAGAGGCAGCGTTTGTTCAAATATAATGTTTTAAAAATTTCCTTTAAAAAATTTTAGTGTATGATTGAATGTATATCCGCACAGTGCATAATCTGAAATTTTGTATGTGATTTCTTACAAAGGTTTTCATTGAGTAACTCCCCCACCTTCAAAAATGAGTGAGAGAGAGATTGAGGCTAAGTCATCATCAAAAAGAAAGTAATCCCTAAGCAGCATTTCAATTAAAATTTTCAACAATTGTTCATGACCCCCACCCCCTCGCTTCATCAGCCCACTTGCAATCCATTGTCCTGGTGTTCATATGTAGTGATATAGATAGTGCAAAATTCAGAATGCATATCCTTATTAAAAAACATTTCATTTATATCACAAAATACCTTAAGGTTTTTTTTTTGTACAAAATTTATTTTTCTGAAATCTTTAGTTAAGTTGGTGAAACCAAAAAAATTTCATCTTTTAATAATGAAGTGAGCACTTAATTTTACAAAGTGGGAAACTTAAAAAAAAAAAAACATTAATTTCTTTGCACTAAGAATTTCTATTATTACTTCCTGGCATCATAAACGTTGTGAACTGAATCATGATTTGCATTATAGTTGGTTGTCTTTCTGTATAAATTATTTAAAAATAGTTACTGCCATGAAAGTAGCTTAAAACATACTTTTTATATTGTTTAAACTAGCATTCATTTAATATAAATGTAATAAAATTAATAGAGAAAAACTGTAAGTTCTGTTTAAAAAAATATTTAGCTAAACCTGAACTAAGCAAACTAAATAAAAAAGAAAAAAAAATACTAAAATAATTCGGTTGAAAAAATTGCGAACCCTGAGTTTTAGTATTGTGCAACAACTTTAATATGACTAATGATTATTTTTATGGTGACTGTGCACATCTGCTGCTTGAAAATTTGCTTTTAGTCTTAATTTATGTGTGCTCCAAAATATTTCGCCACAAAGCTGAATTGGACAAAATTTATTCAAAATAGCCAAAGTGAAAAGCAATGAATAATTCTCATATTTTAGTTTCAGATCATAACTACACAATATTAAAATTTCAACTTCTTTTGCAAAATGTGGATTTTTAAAACTGAAACATAATAAAAACCTTAGTGCTAATGATATTAGATATGTTAACATTTATCATTTAAAACAAGCAGGTTGCAGTGCCCTCCAAAAAATACTTGAGCAGGAAAACACTAACACATTCATTTTTATTAGAAAATCAGAGTGATGACACAACTTTTTTTTTTTCTCATACAATGTCAATATGTTAACAATGATTATGTGCTGTCCATTTCATACTCTATCAGTCTTTTATGATAAAACAAAAGGTAGCCTTCACTTTGAAGGACATCTTCAAGGCTAACTCTTTGCACTATTTGATCATCACACAGATACCATTCGTTCCCATGCTGCCTCACATATGCAACGTAATGGCCGCCTTCTTCGTTTCCTAGGTGTTTCACAACAGCAAATAGTGCAAAGCTTTTATCACTTTTAGTGAACAAGTTAAATGGAGTTTCCTCGTATTGAGATTTCAAGCTCCCCCTAGTAAAGCACATGAATGGAGTCATGTCAAGACATTCATTGAATGACACATGAGTAGAATTTTTCCAAGAAGGTTTCACGCGTTTCAAGTGGAAGCTTGCTATAATGGGTAGTTTTTTCATTGTCAGTTGCTTAATTAAATGCACTTCATTTTTGCAGTTATCACAAATCCTTTTGCAATCAAGATGCTCTTGATGAGTGTATCTTTCTAAACAATCCACCAACGAGCTGTGCATAAAATCTGCCGAACTAGAACTGCAGCCTGCCGCACCAGGATGAGGGCTATCTCTCAGATCCAGGGATATGTCGGAAAACGGTTCGGTTTTTGTGGAAACAAAGTGACATGCAGGACAAATAACATCAGACTGCAAAAGACCCGTAAATATCTGATGGATAATACATTCACATTCATGAGAATAACCATGTGCAGGCAAAATGTCATTTTGTGAAGCTCCTCTGAAATGCTTGCACATGATATCGAGTAATGTCATAAAAAACTCATGAGCATCTTGCTGGTCATGACTTGCAAAGAAGTTGGATTCTTTCCAAAATACGTGTAAAAATTTATAGGGAACATAAGGTGACACATCTCTTGAATAAAACGCTTGAAACAAATTGGATACTTCACAAACTAAACACATGGATGAATCTTGGAATTTGCAGTCATGTCTGTCTGATAAAAAATAATCTCTAAATATTGGAGTGTGAATTAATACTTGTATTATGCTGCTCATAAAGCAAGTATTTCCTAAATTTACTAGACCTCTTAAACCGAGCTTTGTACCATCTATTATTCTCCATTTGCCTTGATCTTTCAAGAGTTTAATTTCTTCAGCACTAGGTAGCCAAGGGTCCCAGTAATCAATACCATGCACTTGAGCAGCAAGTAATTTGTCTTGTCTAGAAATTTCCTCCAGCTCAGGATCATACATATAGTCTTTACACACGAAGCAATGAATCTTACCAACATTTATATCAACAGCTAAATTATGCTTTTCAGTTTCAGCATGTTGATGGATATGGCGATCGTTATAACAGCCAAAATAAACACAATCCAAACAAGCATGCAATCTGCCTCTTAGTGTTTGACATTCGTAACAATAGCATTCATTAGCCTTCTTCGTGAGTGATCCTTCAGGCACACAAGTTACAAGATGCGAGTGTATTAATTTGTAAACATGTGTGCCTTTCTCACTTTTATGCTTATCCACATGAACACAAGAAGGGTTATTCATAATTTCAAAAAAATAATGAGAGCAATTAAATTCATATGCGTTAACTCTTCTTTTGCTAGGAGCTTTGCCGCGTTCGCTATTGTTTTAGCAGAATGTTTCCAAACATGTTGACAGAAAGATGAAGTTACAGTGTTTTAACCGACAGCAGGTCATCGGTAGTTATGAAATTTTGGGACCTCCTCTTCTAAGTAACGGAGAGCGCTTTAACGGCTGCCTGATGTCGAAGCTATAAAGGTCGCTTCTTTTAAAACATTAAACTTCCTATTGTATAAAATTCTGAGGCATAGGCAGGCTCCCTTTGTCTACAGAAGGGAGCCTGCAAGGGTCCGCAGTTTTCTGATATAGAGTCCCTTTCTACTCTGAGGTATGTAAAGAAAGAGATTGATTAGTTTTAGTTTTGAATCCATGTAATTCTTTCTCTTTCATTAAATGTTAACCTCCTAACTACTTTATTTGGGGAAAACATGTTTAAAATTTAATGTGGCAGTTTTTCAAATTAAAAATATAAAAACAGTTAAAAGAGCATTCTTGACGCGATTCCCTGTACCCGCTGTAACAACAACAAACAACAGTACGTCTTTTGGATTTGACGACACTCAATCCAAAACTTCGAGATGGCAGAATCTGATGTTTTACGAGAACGAAAGAAATCCCCTTCTGCAAACGAGGATTTGCCGAATAATGTAGAAAACTTATTCAATGTTAACGTACCGACGTACCCATACAAATCCAGTGCTGAGTATGCAGCGGCTGTCAATCAATGGCTGTGGCAGTGTTACAATTGGCAATGTGTTACTCTTACATTGCCTTATTTAGTTTCACAAACAGCTTGTCGTACTCAACCAAACACTGCTGATGGAAACACTGATTTCAACAGAAATTTCCCAAACACATTCTTTCCAAATCAAAATTTTTATTTAACCCAACCCAGAGGTTCAAATGCTACTGCGCAAAGACAGAACCTGACTAATGGGGGTCAAATAGGTATTTCACTTATGTGCACGGATTTTTTTCCTTTTTTCATGAATTTATTCGTTTCTCCTTTATGCTGCATTTTATCTCACTGTCAAATCTTGTTTATAATAGGGCAAAACCACAATAACTTGTTTTGTTGCAGAGGGGACATTTCATCTTTTGTTTTTAATAAAAACTGAAATATTTTATTCATTTTTCAAAATCTATTTTTTTTATTAATATCTAAGAGAAGATTTAATGATTTTTCCATCAAAATGAAAAAAATATATCAATTGGAAGGATGTTTTTTTTTCAATGTTGCAGAGGGGGACAGGAAATTTTCACAATTTTAAACCGTTCCCTTACCACCCTTGTTGCTCCTCCGTTTGCAAGAATTTTGCCATAAGTATTTATGACATGAAATATAATCATTTTACATTGTTAGTGGAAAAAAATGTACTTCAAAAATTTCAACCACACAAACCTTTTTAATTATGGCATAGCATGTGGCAGAGGGGACAACTTGGAAACAGTAAAATAACCTTAAATTTAATATTTTTATTAAGTCATTTTTATATTTTTAATGAAGAAAATTGAATCAATGACATTTAAAAATGTAGTATAACTAATTTAACAAAAAAACTGACACTAATTCGAACTTCAGTGGAAATACTTTACGCTGGTTTGTTTTGTATAATATTCAATAATCATAGTAAAAAAAAAGAATTAAGCATATATAATCAACAGCTTTCTGAAACTTGTAATTAAAGTGTCTTTCGTCAAAGAAAGATTAGGCAACAAAGATTTAAATTGATTAAAATTAATCTAGCTTTGGTCTTCCCTTTCTGGAAAGGAAAACACCTTGTTTGTATTTTTACAGCTTCTCATAAATAAAACTTCAACATTTTCATCATCAATACTACAAATTTAGCATAAATATAATAAGTTACAGCACAAAAAATTATTGACCCGAGATACAGCTCACCAAAAATAGCAACCTGCCTGTTGCGTTTTTTGACAAAAAAAAATTTTTGTCTAGAATTGTGCACAATATTTTGTTTAATCAAGTTTGTGTGTTTATTTTGTAAGCATCTTAGGATTTTTAGTGACAATTTCTGCAGTCACAAATCTTCTTACACTTATTCTATGCATGTGCAAATCATCTGTTCCTGTTATATTCATGCTATTATCTGATTTTTGATCAACATCATTTTCATCATGCACATCATGGATGCTAAAAGATTTTTTAGTCTCCTGAACTGTAAATGGTCAATTTTGAGAACACCAGTCATTAATTTTTGATGTGCATTATTGAGTTTCTATACTTGAATTAAGAGTAAACTGAAATAAATATTAAAAAGTGTCTTCAGCACAGCAAAAATGTCCGCTCCACAACAATTTTCGTCATTATATATTTAGAGATACTACATAATTTTATATAAATTTGAAATCAATTTATCACTTCAAGTTAGTATTTGTTACTTTTCAAGTTAAAACTTTTTTGCAGTTTATTAAAAGAGTAAAAAAACTGAAAACTTCATCTAAAAATGTTTTGGAGGGGGACAAGTAAAATTTTCTAGTTGCCTAAAATCATTAAACATTATTATAATTATTAATTGAAGGCTTAAAAACATTTTCCATGTTGTAAAGCTCATCATGCAAAAAAAAAAAAAAAAAAAAAAAAAAGAAAAGTAGTTTGCAATGTTTACCTATGTTTTTGTCAAGTCTTTTTTTGCATTTGCAATGCTTATGAAGATGCTAAATTTATGTAATCAAGACTTGAGTCTGAACGTAAATTTGACAACTGAGTTTAATGGAATGTTGTGTTTAATTCTAAAAGTTTTCTTAAATCAAAATTTAATGAAATTCACAACAAAATTCTTTATTTTTCTGTAAAGGAAATTGAAATAAAGCTTACACAAAGTTTTTAAACTAAATCTTTTTGTGATTTCAGGAACTGATTATCTCATACCCTCATTGTTCAAGAGATTTGCTGCTGAAGTCATAGACTGCTGCATTCTGCTTGTGCTGAAAGTGATGATTACATATATTGCTGTTGATTTTTTTGATTTTGTGTAAGTTGTTTTTGTCTCGCAATACTTTGGTGCTTAAAGGACATTTTATTACAGAGATCAAAACTAGAAACATGTATGATATAAATGCATGATTGATTTTTCTCAAGTATGTCAATTTCAAAAATTGTCATTTTTTACAGTTTATTAGTACCACTGAGCACTACATTCCCTGAAAAGGAGAGCTTCCACTTTCGTTTAACAGATTTTAGAGGCATTTGAAAAAATGAAGGTCTTTAAGGAACTCTTTACGTAATCGCAGACCTGAAAATTCAAAAAAAAAAAAAAATTCTGCAACAAGTGGCCAGAAAACACTTTCAATTAGTTTATATAGCGAAAATTTCATTTTGAGTCTATTTTATCCAGGAGTTTTATTTTTTATGAAAACTTAAACTAGAATGCGGTCTCCAGCCTATTCATTCTATTTCTCCACCCAACCTTTCATTTTAGCGCAGAAAAAATCGTTAAGCTAAATGTTCTCCCTAAATTTTGCTATATAACTTAATTAAAAGTTTTCTGTCCACTTGTTGCGAAATTTTCTTTTTTTTTTTTTGAAATTACAGGTCTGCAATTATGTGAAGAGTTCCTTAAAAACCCTCATTTTTTCAAATGCCTCTAAAATCTGTTAAACGAAAAAGTGGAAGCTCTCCTTTTCAGGGAACGTAGTGCTCAGTGGTACTAATAAACTGTAAAAAATGAAAATTTTTGAAATTGATAAATTTAAGAAGAATCAAAAACATTATTTTAATTTTTTTTTTTTTCAAAAGACTGGGAAAAAATCAAAGCACCTATTTCAAAATGTTGCATATTTTTTTAACACTAGAAAGACGGAAGCGGTCATTTTGACCGCAAACGATTTTCAAATGCTCATAATTGCTGCGTTTAATTTTCAAACTCTTTTTCCTTCATTGACTTTTCCTAACTATTTATTAAGATTTTACAACAGTAATTTTTTTCCCTTAGGATTATTATTATAGTCGCTATAAATGTTTATACCTAGAAAGACTGACTACGGTCATTTTGACCGCTAAGTGAACCTTTCTTTATGCATCAGTTTTCTTCTTTTATCGCTTATCAGTTGTGTGTACTATGGACTATTGTTAGTTGTCAGGGTGAGTAATGTTCTTTTGAGCTTGAGTAGTATCTGTTGGTCAGGTTTAATTCTTTGAACTGTAGGGAAAATGCGAAATACCTGCTGGTTGCATGGTTTCAGTTTTCTGCTATCTGCACAGGGGGCAAAGTTGGGAAAGGTAAATTTGAAAAGCATGTGACTGGACACGTGAAATTACTTTGGGTCTAAAAAAAAGGAAATATAAATAGGTAAATTACAAAAATGTTTGCTGGAATTGTTTTGTGCACCAAAACATGTGCTTTGCTTGAAGCATTGACGTTTATTTTCTTCGGTGATAATGAAGTGCTCAGTCACATAATTATCTTCATGATGTCGAGATGAACCGTTGACAAGCAAAACTTATAGGAACATTAACTCCTGAAACTGTTGTAGATTTATATCTAAAACAGATTATGGTTTGAATGAACAGTCTGACTTATCTGAAGAGAAATATATTTCTAGCGATGAGAATAGTTTGCTTTCATGAGATTATTGCGAATATTTTTCGGAGGTTAGAATGAGAAGAAACCTCGCTAATAAAAACTGATGCTCAAAATTTAAAAAGTAGTGAAAGAAAGAGTGAAAAGGGTCCGACGCCGAAAAAAAGGATAAAATTTCAAAAACAGAACTCCTATTTCTTCAATTTCCGCCAAGTCATCCCCACTGATCAATTTTGCTGCATATAAATAAGTAAGTACCTCAGGAAAAAGATTAAAATAGTGTGAAATTAAATTATGCGGAACTAAAACTACGAGCATTTGTTCTAACTTCCAAACAAAAAACTGTTAATGACTAATATACAGGTGACGTGATAACATAAGTATTTCGAAATACTGTAAAAGATAGTAATGTACGGTATCTTGCGATATTAAGATATTTTTTAAATCAAACACATGCATGGTTGATTATATACTTGTTAGTTATTACATGCTAAGAAAATTTCCTCTTTTTTGTACAAATTTCCTCTTTCTCAATGCCAATTGTGTAAAACATGTGTATTTCACTTGATCGAACGTAAAATATAAAAAAACTATCTGAGACTTATTTGCAGACTATATTAGGATTAAATTGTTAAATTAAACTTTGATATTATGAAACAAATCTTTTCTGTGGCTGAAAATCCCAAAAGGAGGAAATTTCTATTATTTTAAGTATGGCGGTCAAAGTGACCGCTGCTCGTCTTTCTAGGTATACGCAAAACGCCGTCTTTCTAGTGTTAAACAAGAAAAAATATCCTTTTAAAAATACAACAAACTGCAAAAAATATGTTATACCGTACCTGAAATAATGTACATTAAAGATTTTGACAAAAATCCCAAGTGAGAAATCATGACAGGACCGCCATCTTTGGCAGCCTGTATCTCTGCATAGGAATATTTTTGGGCAAAAAAAAAACGTATTTCTTAATTTTTTATGAATTTTAACATATGTTAAATTAAAAAAAATCCTAGACTATTATGTTACAGCCCTTGTTGAATTGACATGGATTCTACCAGACGCACACGCATATGCCGTGAGCGGATACATTTGCTGCTGTGTGTGCAGCAACTGTGTACTTCACTTAAAATTTTTAAATTAATATCAATGTTAAACAATGGCTATCTTGAAAATCTGTAGATAAATTAATGAAATTAATCTCTTGCTTTCATGGATACTTGCTTGAAAGCACAATAAGCGTTGCATTTACTAAAAATTTTACCTACCTACTGTATATATTTTTAAATACTTGCAGATAGTCTGGAATTGTGAAGTTTGAAGAATTTGAGTGCAAATGCTGTGTAGCATTTGCACTCATTTTTTTCCCCCTCTCCTCTGTTGATAATGCTTTTTTTAAATGTTTTTAATCAAAATTTCTGTCTGTTAAAACATGCCAAGAAAAATCTCTGTTCATAACTTATACTACTTTATGTTGCCATTTCAAAATTGTGGGTGCTTTCATTTACTGCATCACACCTACACTCAACAGTCCTTTGTCTGGGCCCCTCCCTTGAAAGCACTAATTTCTCCCTGATGTACAAATACACACACCCCAATATAAGTGTAATGTCCCTATTTGAGGCTGATTCAGTATTGTATCGAGTTTGGTAGTATATTAATTACAGATTTTTTTTTTAATGGTACATGTATGACTGTAGATGAAAACATGATTGTACTAAGCTTACACTGACTGTATAAATGTATGCATGTGTGGTGTGTGTGTTAATACTAGTAATGAGAAATTTGTTCAAAGTAAGATGCCATCTTTTGTTAAATTTTTGGCTGTAGACAACTGTTTTCCATTTGCATTTCTGGTAATCCTGATCTGTTCTAATCAGACTGTTTTATATACAGTGAAACTTCTATAAGCGACCACCTCTATATAGCGACCACTACCGTCAACGACCACTTTTCTGAGGCACTGAATTTTCTCCGTATGTGACTGTTAAAATACCTCTGGGAAAGACCATTAAAACCTCTCACAACGACCGGCAAATCATAAACCTCAACATTCAAAACTACCGGAATTTTTGTTAGAGAAAACTCAAAAAGAGAGAGACAACAGAAGAAAAGCAATTGAAAATAAAGTTCATACGGAATGGACACAGAACAGTTTTCTCATATTAACAAAGGTGGAAAGAAACCAGAATAAGGGATAAAAATCTGTTCTCCAGTGGGTCCAAACGTGTTCCTTTCTTGCACTCTCTGCTTGGAACCTCATTAAAGTCACAAAAAGGATGGCGTTGTTTTTGGAACCCTAGGGAAGCAAAGGTAGCACATGCAGATCTCAAGACAAGTCAAGTGTGCACCTTTCATTGAGGGAGGTTGATAAGAATAGAACTTTGTTAAAAGGTTGTTTCTTGGAATTTCTTGGTTGCTTACGGGAGATGGGGGTTAGAAGGGTGCATTCCTACTTCATCAGAGTGGACAAAATCTATTTTTAGTGCCTTTGAAAGCTCAAGAGTTGGTTTCAGTGAATTTGCATTCTGCTTTTCATCACCATACCATACATTGCAGTCAGAATTTCGAAAAACCAAGCAATCTCACGCTCGAGAAACGGGGTGAAGTCTTGAACTTACACAAGAAAGGAAAATTAAAGGAAATTAGCAGCAAAAAAAAGCTGTAAGCACAACAAACTCTAACAGAAATAGATAATCTTATCTTGCACTAATAATAAGGACACATCATTAATTTATTTTTGCAGCTGAAAACTAAACTAGAAACTAAAGTTGTTTTAGGAAAAACAAAGAATCTGAAGCAGGCGAATTTTAAAGCTATGAGTTTTTAAATAGAAAAATCATGTAAAAAGTATACTTTACATTTAAAATTAAAAAAAAAAGTTTCTTTTTTTAAATACATTCTTATGATAATGTTCTTGGTTAATACACTGCAGGAAGAAGGTAAATAACAACTATGGTGCTATATTTGCATGTTCGAAAATGACCTCCAAAAGCGACCTTCCTCCATTACCGACCACTTTTTTCAGGAACGGAGAAAGGTCGCTCCAGAGAAGTTTCACTGTACATGCACAACTTGCATATGATGCTGTCTATGAATTTTAAATGGTTCTGTTATTATTTATTTTTTTATTCCACAGAAAATTCAATATTCATGATTATGATTTCATTAGAAATGATAAATTGGACTATCAAAAAGCAATGGAAGTCACTTCTGAGTTTATTGCTCTAGAAGTAATACATCGATTTGTGGTCTGCATCTTTGAGGTAATAGTGATTTCTATTTTTATTGAGTTAGTTTGTTTTTTTTTTAAATTTCGTTTAAGACCTGTAGGGGGAGATTGGGCATGTTGGACCGGGCTTAATAATTTTAATTCTATTAATATTTTTTTTATGATCAACAAATAGCACTTATGGTCCTACAAATCTTATAATGAAATCATATGGTACAGTTATAGTGAACAAATTTTATTCCAAAAAGTGTTACTTCAGTAGTCCTGAGTGTTTTTAGAAAACTTCAACTTTATTTTTTTTTAATGGTTTTCATCAAGATCACAGTAAAAAAAAATTAAACTCCTTTCTTAAAGTAAGTTTACAATTATTGACAATTTTTTTATTTCTTGTCAAAAAGAAAAAAAAATGACATTTTTTCAGACCAAGAATGTGGTGTAGCTTGGTCCGCTCTTTGTGGGGCTCATTGGACCGGACCAACCCACACCACATTTTTTGAAAACATTTTTTTTTTCTCTTAAATCTCAAGGATTATGACAATATTCTAAGTGTTTGTATGTTGGTTTGTACATTCATTTCCTTTCATGTTACGCATGTTTCGAATTAATAATAATAAAAAGTTAGCGCAAAAAAAGCTAAGATATATTTTATAAATTTTACCAAAATATTTATTAACAGCTTATGGCAGCAAAGGTTGGAGGAAAAATGCACCACTTTATTATTTCATTTACACAATTTTATTGTACCCCTGAGAGTTGGTTATTTGCCAAAATATTTTGATTTTTCTGTACCTCATAGCAAGACTAACATAAATCCAAAAATTGCAGTTTTCTGTTTATTAGTGCATGATGTGTAGAATCCTATTCCGCATCGAGCCCAATGAACGTAATCCTAAAAAGGAATTTCTTTCTAATAATTTACCAACGTTAATAGAGCGTGAATCCAATCCCTTGTATGCACCTTGTGACCGTTTTTCCCTTCTCTTGTAAAGTAGCAATTATATGACTTACGTTAGTCTGAAGTACTCATTTTATCTCCATTAGATTTGGCTCCACAATTTCCTTATGCATGGTAAAGGAATTTGGTTGACGCTTATATTGCTTCTTTTTGAGTTTCAATTTTTGTGTATTCACGATTCTATATATGCAAAATAAAGACAGATTAAGGGCTCTAACCATGCTCTCAGTAGACATGCTAAAATACAGTGGTGGTAAAAAATATTGCATCACCCGCACCGCAAAGGAGAAGAATATCATCCCGACTGCATTCAACACACTGTTAAGCATCCTGTATCCCAGATGATTTGGGGATGTATTTCTGATCAAGGAGTTGGTGGGCTTCACTTTGTGCAAGGAACAGTAAACGCTCAGATGCAAATTGGCATTTTGGAGGAGAAATTGCTTCCTACTATCCGGGATCTCTTTACTTCAGTTCCAAACGTCATTTTCCAGGATGATTCTGCTCCGTGCCATAGGGCAAAACCGATAAGTAACAATTTAAAAACATTTATCCTGCCAGTAGACTTAAATTGACATGGGGTTAAGTAATTTTTTCCCTTTAAAATCACACGCAGGTTCAGAATTGGAAAAATGAGCATGGGGTCAGCATTTTACCTTGGCCCGGAAACAGCCCCGATCTACATAAACAATTATCGGATTCCTGCTGTTAAATGTTTATTTCATAAGTTTTGCAGAATTTCACATCCTTTCATCATTAATCGGTCGGCCAAAACTTCTCACATAATCCCATTGTTTCGAAAATGCGAGGGTGATGCAACTTTCTTTACCTGCACTGTATATGCTTAAATTCAATGAAAATGTTATTCATATGCTTGCTTCAAAAAATAAATAACTAAAATTAAAAGAAAATTCAAAAAAAAAAATAAATAAATAAATAAATAAAAGTAACATGTAACTAAAGTGGTTTCTACGTATTTAATTTTCTAATTTTGTTTTGGGAACCTTAATTCAAATGAGTTTCAAGCTGCCACTGAGTAATTTTGTTATAAGTAATAAAAAATATTGTGTATGCTGTTTTAAATAGTGTAAGTAATTTTAACTAGAACTTGTTTTGGGTTAACGATTTTTTATAAGTTCAGATGTAAAAAAAAGCCATACATTAGACATCAAAAATGCTATTATTATGCAAGCATTTATTTGTTTCTTTTTCTAACTGCTTTCTTTCTTTTACATGATCCACTTACAATAGAGCATATATATTTTTTTAATTAGTCATTTCTGTGTATATAAATACAATTATAACATTATTTTAACAAATTACATTTTTGGTTTGATTGCACAACTGTCCCATCCTGTTTGTGTTTGCAGTGTTAACAACTGTCATTGGTCAATCAAACACATATATGCCTATCAAGAAGCAGTTGTGCCCCTCCAAAATCCTGTTTCATGATCCAAAACAGGGGTGCCCACCTAGGGGTTCATGGTGCAGATTGCGGCACTGAAATTTTTAGGAATGGAGTTTGCAATATTTAAGAGGTGCACCCTTGCTCTTGGGGGGGGGGGACCCCCTGTCCAAAACAGAAAATTTATACAAAAAAAGTAGGGAAAAATTAGAAAGATAAATGAGAATAAGAATTTTTCCTATCAATATTTTAGTTTATAGCTAATAAGTATTTAAATTAATCTAAATAGATTTTTTTATTTATTTATTTATAGAAACAGCTTTTAAAATTTTTACCTCCATTGGAAAAGATCTTGTGTTTATTTGTGTGAGGGGAAAAAAAGGGCACCAAAGGAAAAAAAATTCATTCTCATTTAACATCTAATTTCCCTCAGATTTAAAAAACATTAATTAAAATAAAATTTCTAAATGACACAAAAGATACACATTTTCATCAAAATTTTAAAATATTGTTAAACGTTCATTAATTTGTGTTTTTAGAGGAATGTATGATAATGTTTTTTGTATATTTAGGCAATGTGCATCCATAAGGGAATCAATGGGACTGGAGGAGCTACACCAGGCAAAATAATTATGAAAATAAAAGTGGTATCTTGCCAGGCTGTTGTTCCAATTGATTCCAACATTGTTAGGGTCTACCCAGCAGGTGACTTGGGTATTGGATGGTAAGAAGTGTCTTTGCTTGCTTTTTTTAGCATCTATTCTGTCTTAGTTGTCGTTGTCAGGGATATTATTGACAATGAGCGTCCATTGGGGGGGGGGGGGAGCTCAAGCCTTGTCTAGACATTGGTACTGTTAATTTTAAAAGTTTAAGCATAAATATAATTCAAAATATCTCAAACTATGCCATAAATAAATGACTGTCACTAAAACCTTCTTTACTTATTATTATTTTTTTTTTTTAATTTCAATCTGCGTTGATATTTCTTTTAGATTGTAACAATGTATTTTAGATACAAATTTCCACTTGTTTTCTGAAGAAAATAAAACTATGTAGACCCTTAAAGTGATTGGAAGTTATTTTTAAAAATGTTAAATGGGGAAATTTTTTACGGATTGAATTTTTTTTATTATTATATTGTAAAAAGAAAAAGAAGAAACTAAAAGTTTTTTTCTTTAAAGTGAGAGAAGCCTTGAAACATATAAATTTTCAGCAAGTTACTGCCCTATAGCCAGGACTAAAGCAGAAATACATGAAATACACCACGAAACTGCTGTCCTCTGCTGGAATGACTGAGCTGGTGGTGTATTTCATATAAATTTGTTTTATCTTTGCCTCCTTTAAAAAATTACACATATGGGCTCCTATGTTATCCACCTATTATAACTGCAAGAAAAGCATCTTAAAGCAAAATATTCAGTGCATGAGCATGACAAGGGGAAGGGACAACCCTTCTAGAACTCTTGATTTTACGCCATATTGCCAGTCCTAGTACTGTATCAAAGTAACTACTTTTTTGTAACACCCCTTTACCCAGTGAAAATTCTTATCTGCGATAGAGGTCCAATGATATCATGCATGTATATGAAAAATGTCATCACAAAGTAGGGAACAGATTACATGATTTGCAATGGCACATCTCAGGTTGGAATGTGTTAACTTACTTTGTTAAAAAATCTAATGATGGCTTCAGAACAGGCAGTGAAATCATTCAAACTTTATGACGTTGAAAAGTTAGGTTTTATTTTATAAAGGATGTGTGAAATTTCAAGCAAAGGCTGAAATAGATTGAATTCTGTAGTTTCCATTTGATTCGAACAATACTGGAGCCACACTGTAGTTCTATTTTTATTTTATTTATTTATTTATTTATTTTTTTTTTGTATTTATGCAGCAAAATGTAAATGATGTTAAATTAATTGAATGTGTCTGTAACTTTCACTTTGTAATTAAACTTAGTTAAATCAGCTACTGCATTGTTAAAAAACAAATATTTAAACTATTGTGCGTTGAGATTACATCAAATGAAGTTATCGCACCAATGACTAATTTAATTAAAGTCCTTTTGAGTTGCAGAGTGTAATTTAAGGTTCTTTGCAGAATACAATACTTGTAGCTGAAATTATCTCTTTATTTTTTCCTTGGTGATATTATACAATAAATTCCTCAGCGAGCTATTTACATATGAAATATGAAATTGGTGAATAATTTTTCTCAAAGCATTAATAATTTAGTAAACTTGCAAAACCATTGATCAATTTGTAATATGACTCAAAAAGAGTCATTTATCTAAGCGAGGTTTCATTAACTTAAACGTTAGGTTTGCAGACAAAATTTACAATTTTAAATTGCCTAATCGAGAGCATGACGCCAAACAGCCGACTTGCCTGACCAAGAAACTAAAAATACGGCTCCTTAAACGAGAGAGCATCTGAGCTACCGAAACAAAATATACAGTCGACTCCTGCTACAACGGGATTCAACTTGCGCGAAATGGCTATAATGCTAGTTCTTCAGGAGCAACGAATTTTAGAGCTAAAGCGAATTTCTCGCTCTCAACATGAAAATATTTGGAAAGGAATCATAATGCTAAGTTTCGGCTTTGTTACTGACTACTAAACATTGACTTTGTGAATGTATTTACATCCTTTCAGCATCACTGCTCAACTTCCCACACACCACACTATAAACATAGCTTTGTGTGGGTGTATATTCCTCATTTTTCATTCATTTATTTTAAATATGAAAGGTGTTGATATAAAGTAATCATAAGGTCCCATGAAAAGTACTAGAAAAAAATCTTTTTTTTTGGATAAAGGATCAATAAAAGATTAAGAAGTACTAAAAAAATTAATTGCTTAAAACAAAGCTTTGCTTTGATATAAGTAATTTGTACGTTTCAATGCAATTCTTTACCAGACTTTTCTTTTTTCTTTCAGGGCACTTCTTCGATCTTTCATCAAAAACTTTTCATTTGCTTTCATTTTCCCAACATGTTTTACTATGTATTTCTTCCAGTTTAAGAGAACAGCATATGACATCATTTGCAATAGTATTGTTGTAGAGGATTTGCCTGGCAGACAACAGAGGAATTAATGGTGAATGTAAAAATGAGATTTTATATTTGCAATTGTTTTTTAAAATCTTGCAGTGTAGTTAAAAACTATGTGGTTATGAAGCTGTTTATTGTGCCATGATGTTTTATTTTCATGCAAAAAATATAGCTTGTAACATGAAGGACAATTTTTTAATTTTTCCAATTTTGTTTGTAAAACACGATTAGTATGCTTTAAGACTTTACATAGTTGAAAAATTACCTTGGCATATCATGAAATTGTGAAGTTCTGTTCATAAAATGTGGAATGTGAAGATCATCATTAAAGTTGCGATGTGAGTTTGAATTTTTAACTGTCAGGAAAATGAACAAAAATTACTTCAGGAGGATAACTGATTCATTAAGTTTATTTAGCAATGTTACTGTACAGTTGCTTTCAATGGCAGAGCAAAGAAAGAAGTACGGGGATCTTCAATCGAAAAATGAAGCACACATGTGGTTGCATATGAACAGTTGAACTTATATGACCATGGTTAATAGGAAATCATAATGAAAACGAATGTTTTGTTAGTAAAGTTTGATTTGTTATTTTTGTTAAGAATTTTATGTATATTTTGTGCATTAAATACAAGTTTCAGCTAAGACGAACAAAAACTTTTGATTGTATCATGAAACCATCACTCATTACAAAATCTTATCAACATTTATAATTCATCCTATCTTTTTGTATGTTGAGTAATTATTGTGAAATAAATAAAAAGCTTTGTGTTAAAATGCAAAAATACATGCAATACTTTAAAAAGCACAAAATTACTAAAAAATGCAGTCACATGTTTTGAGATTGCAATAAAGCCCTCTTAATGCAGAAAAAGTTGTAGATGTAACTAGCTTGATTATTTAGGCAAGGGTTATGTTTTAAGAAATTCTTTTTTTTTTTTTTTTTTGAAGTCAAGCATTTATTTTTTATTTTTATTTTATTTTATTTTTTCAAATGAAAGCAGAATATTGTTTCCAAGTTTCAGAATTTGTTAGGAAAAGTTTTTCCAGTTTACTAAAATGCTGAAAATATTCAACAAGATTCAGAAAGAATTCATGACAAAGTACAAAATAATTCAGTAGTACGATCAAGCAAGATCTGTGTACGAACGCCTCCCCAACCCCTTCAAAAACAAAAGAAAAAAACCTTATAATTACAAATATGTCTTATCTTTTGATGGAGGAAATCTAGTAACAGTGATAACATTTTTTTTACTGCTGCTGTTAAAACTTTCACATTTTTCTCCAACTTTATTGCATTTTACCCCACCTTTTAACATACAGCCTTATAAACTTTCATGTTGGGAAAAATTGTTCCCTTTTTTTGTTAGATTAAAAGAAATTTGTAAAATATCCCGTTGTTTTGTTCTCTAAGTTCTTAGTTTCCTTTTTTAGTATGTTTTGAACAATTAAGAGCAACTACTCTTATTGTCAACTTTGATTTATGAACGTGGTGTATCAATCTTCCAATCCCTCAGTATTCAAAATGTTTAAATTAAAATTAAATTAAAAAAATGTAAGTAGTGGAGGACCAATTGGAATACAGTCAACTCTCGATAATTGGAACTCCCAAGAGAGTGGCTAAAACGTTCGAGTTATTGGTAGTTTGAGTTATGGGAAGTTTCCATAACAGTCTCAACAGTTTGGGACCCAATGAAAACTTCGAGATAAGGAATATTCGAGTTATAAGCTTTGAGTTATTGAGATCCGACTAAATGTGCTGTCTGTTATAACAAATGGAAAAACTGAATGTTGTTTACTTTTGTCCTATTCTGGATTTCAAAGATTGCCTACTTTGATTTTGCTGCCCTTCGATTTTGATTCCTAGGAGAAATTAATCACAAAGCCACTATAATGAGACAAATTAAAGACATAAAAGGTTGCAAGTGAAAGTATCGGAAAAGTTCTGAGCAAGTTATAAAATTATTGAAAACAAGTTATGTGTAACAAAAGTTACAGGTCTTGATTATGTTGAAATTGGTTATGAAAGTATATTTTCTTTGCACCTGCAAAACCCTCTTTGTGCAGTAAATCCCATTTTCCACTCTTCCATTGAATCAGGAGAAGTTTTACATTAGGGATTGGTCTTACAATTGCACTATGTATTTATTGTTTGACAAAAAATTCAATGTTAGGTGTTTACAAAAAAGTTGCACCCCTAAAAGCCCAATGGGAAAATGAATAAGTGAAATAATGTGTGAAAGCGACTTTATTGCATTAAATACTGTGAAACTACAATTTGAACCCTACAGTTATGAAATTTGAAAGTTATAGCATATTTGTTTGTTTGTTTTTTCCTGACAATTCAGGCCAACACACATTGAGGGTTTTGGAGGTATGTAACTTCAGATATATGAATTTATTTTATTTCTCGGTGGATTTGAATGCTGTATAATGGATATACTTTAGTTAAACTATGATTTAAGTGGTTCTCAAGTGTTTCACACCATAATTTACTTATTTTGCAATGTAATTTTTAAAAATTGCATCTGTAATATAAATGTTTGTGTATAATATTTGTACAAAAAAAATCTTTTTGTGTTACTGTTTAAAATGTTAGTTGAAAGATTTTTATTAAATATTTTATGTAAAAAAATAAAAGTTTTTAAATCGAAAAAGTTAGAAAATTTACATTTTCAAATACTTCTTTAAGTTCTTGTGTGACTACATATGCTCTCAATCTATCATTATATAACTAGAAAACGGTGTGAGATCTGACAGTTAAGTTGATATACTTGAAGATGAAGCATATATCAAATCAACAACTTATTCCTGTCATATGGCCAGAAGATCAATTTGCAACAAAATATTAAAAACTAATTAGCCGAACATATCGTTGCTAAAAAGACGAATGGGCATTGGGCGTATCTCACTTCAAAGCTTTTTGCAGAAAACCGATTTAAAGATTTCCAGTTTACTGCATCACTTGGGAACCGCCACCAGTGGGAGAGACTGTAACGTTTTTACTATTTATTGTAGACATACGCCCATTGGTTGTACCATAAAATTGGCTTTCGACATTTCTGTGGTTTTCATAAATCATTTTTCAATTTTTTTGAGATACGTCCATTTGTCTTTTTAGCGACGATATATGAATAGTTAGTTCATGCTGGACTGCACTCCTCAGAGATTAGTTAACACAGTCAGTGTTCCGTTACATTGTGATTAAATGCGAGATAAAAGGTATATTAAATGCATCAAATTGCTATTGGTCCAACTGCGATCTTTCTTTTTAAGTCAAACATTTCACATAACATATCAATCTTTAGCCCGTTGGCCATATGTGGCCCCTGAAGCAGACCCGTGACCATCAACGCAAAATAAAGAAATAAATTTCAGTTTATGTTTTCAAAGGTAATAGTCGAAATTACTCGCTATAATACGTTAACTTTGAGTAATTAATTGAAATTTTTTGGGTTTTTATTAAAGCTATTTATTTTTACCGCAACTTAGAAAAAAGAACCCTAAGATTAGATTTTTAAAAAAAAGGAAAGAAATTGCAATATTGTAGCATGTTACTTAAAACTTAGATGGAAGCATACTTATCTCTACACCCAAATGCAGCCACCTTCTGGAGGGGGTTTAGAAAGTTCTTTCATGTACAGTAGCCCCTCGTTATATCGCTCATTCGGATATATCGCTCTTTTCTTCTGTCTCCCGAAATATTAACTCCTAAAATAAGAAAAAACTTTGCTTTAAATTTGAGACCATTTCTGAAAACATATGGTATTGCACAGAGAAGGTCTCTTTCTTCACTATTTTGTCAATGAACAAAAGGAAACAATTCTTCTGAATTCGCTGGAAAAGCAGCAGCAATTCCTGTCATCCAAATGTACATACCCGCACAGTATATTTCAGTTGAAGATGGTCTGTAAACTATTTGATATCTTCTTTTGTATTGATACATTGCCTTTACAAGGAGTGAGAGACATCAAGCGTCATAGTAGCCCATGCAGTAGAGAACATACGCCCTTCTTTTAGTACAGAAAAGATTTGTACTTGGTTGCACAAACCAGGATTTGCATCAAAGAAGGGAATAATGATCTGGACGGGCGAAATAGTTTCCTGGAAACAATCTGGTTTCTTTTACTTTTCACATCCTTTCTACAGCAAGTAAAACGGATTAGAAAACCTACTCGGAATAAGAGGGTATTGAAATGCTCATTCTTATCTCGCGGTAGCTCAGAAAGATCGTCTTCATTCGCCATTTGATGATTTTAACTTTCTGACGGTGAAAATTTACTTAAATTTCAATAGGTGTGATAGTACCCACATCGAAACCATTAGAAACTAATGTCAAAAAGAACGAATGCTAATTTACTTGTGTATGAGACATAACTGTTTTTAATGCCCTCCGTTATATCGCGCTTTCGGATATATCGCTCCCCCGAAAAGCGCGATATAACGAGGGGTTACTGTATATAAACCATGGGCGCCCATATAGGGGGGTAAGTGGGGCTCAAGCCCCCCCCCCTTAGAAATTAGAAGTTTCTTGCTTTTAGTACTTTTTTCTTTGCAAAAATGTAAAAACATTTCTTCTCCAGCCATTCACGAATAAGTTATTAAAAATGTCAAACTTTGATAACTCCATGTGACTTGGGGTCTTTGCCTCAGTGTTTCCTAAGCCAATGATTGGACTTCTTCCCTCACTTGTTTAGTATTTTCAAGAAATAGATGCAGCTGCCCTAAGTTTATCTGCATCAGGAATTGCTGGGAGCTTAGTTTGCCGGTTTTTTATGCCAGCATATTTTTTTATGATTGAAACCTGATGCATTACTGGGCCTCTGAACTGCATATATCCTATTTTCTTCTCGTCAAGGACAAGTTGCATAAAAAAACTCCTGAATAAGTGCAATATTATGAATGACTACATTCTTCTGTTGCATTAAAATAAAAAATATATAGTTTCCGATCTTTTTTTTTCGAATATTAATTCCCTAATTCATTTTAAAAATCAAAATTCATTTTGGCGATCGTTACGTTTTTATTGTTGGCTTGTTTATATTTTGATCTAAACTCCTGTTTGTGAAAATTGCGACACCATGAAGGAAGCATCATAGTTGAATGAAATTTAATACACAGTTGAGTGGTAATGGTACAAATAAATGATTACATTTTCAAACCAAACAAACAATAAAAAGAGATAGGAACTAGTATTTTGTGTGGCCACCATGTGCGGCAATAAGAGCTGCTACATGACTCGGCATGGAGTGACACAAAGTTTGAGTATCTGCCTGCCGAAGAGTATTCCATATTGTTTGTATGCGCAACCAAAGTTCGTCTGTCGAAGCAACAGGACGAGGATCACGAGCGGGACGCCGCTCAACAAAATCTCACACATGTTCAATCGATGACATATCCAGGGAATATGCAGGCCAAGGAAGAAGCTGTACCTGCTGTGAATAAAGGTAGGATTTGTGAGTCCTGGCGACATGTGGACAGGCATTATACTGATGGAATACAGCCCCTGGCAATCCTTGCAGGAAAGGAATAGCTTGGGGCTGTAAAACTTCGTTTATGTATCGGGTAATGTTCAAATTGCCCATAATTCATAGCAATTGTAATCGTCCATGATATGCTGTGGCACCCCAGACCATAACTCCGGGTGTTCGTCCACTGTGGCGTTCGATAATGCATTCCGGAATGTGCCGTTCATCGGCATAGCGCTGACACGAATTCGGCCATCATGGTGCCACAAATTGAAGCGGGATTCGTCAGAAAAGACGACCTGCTGCCAATCAGCACGCTAGCTCCTATGCACATTGGCCCATTATAGCCGCAGGCGGCGATGTTTTTGCGTGAGAAGAATTTCCTGTATCAAGGAATCCTTGCGCGCAGCACACGCTGCAGCAGGCGTCTCCGAATTGGAAGCACACAATGAAACACCTGTAGCTGTTGACCACTATGCTGCCAATTGTCTAGAAGAAGCTGTGCGGTCCGTCAGCACCATACACACTAGGTGTCTGTCATTGCGAGCTGACATCACATTTTGGAGTCCACTCCCGGATTTCCGAATTGTCCGACCCTCGTCCGTCCACTGCTTCCAAACACGCATGATTGTGCTGCTGCTACGCTGTACACGAGCGGCTACTGCACGATAAGACAATCCAGCTTCACGAAGGCCGACGATTCTCCCCCGTTCAAACTCCGAAAATTGTTCAAATTTCGCTTTCTTACGTCGAAGAGGCATAGTACAGATTCAAGTTAACGTTTACTCTAGCATATAACCACCGATAAGCATACACCCCTCGCTACAGCCGTCTATTTACATTCGGTTCGATCCGCCGTTCAGAGGGCGTTGCTCAGCATACGCATGCGCTACCGGTCTGCAATTCTAATCATTTGCATATCATGCACATTTTCTGCGATTTTCAGCTCCTTCGCGTTAGTCCTTCGTTGTGTTGCAATTTTTACAAACAGTAGTGTAAAAAAAACTTAGCTATATATAAACAAGGTGGTTTAGATGTTATATGCAAAAGTATGAAAAAACTTTTTCTCAATTGAATTGTGTATCAAATTGCACTAAATTTGGAAAAAAAAAAGGTAAATGATAATGCTGATCCCGAATATGTGATAATAAAAAAAAGGATTTTCATTGAACACTTTAAATTTGATGCACTTTTTGATGTGAAGGCTACCCTTTAACGACAGTTAAATTACAGAATTGTGCAGAATACATTATTTCTGCAAAATAGACACCTGTTGTGTTTCTTTGTCTGTAAAAATCTTTGAATACGAAAGAGAGTTTTGTACCCGCCCCATGATTGTACCACCCTGATTTACCAGGAGGGCTCCCAAAACAATTTAGCCAATGCCAATATAGCTGAAGCTAAGGCAGAATTGCTGGCATATACCGGAAGATCTAGTGCCTGCAGTTAAACAGTAAGCTACGGCATCAGAGACCAGTTCTCTCTAGCAAATAACACAGCCAATCTAAACAATATTTTTTCGCGAAACACCAGAGGTTCGCGATCCACGGGTTGAGAACCGCTGTTTTAGATGAATTGTTGAGCGATATTATATAAGTAAAGCTTTGCGCATGCGCGTCGAAGGTAGCCTATAAAAATTTTTTTTAATGTCGTTTTTTTCTAGTTCACAGCAGTCGCTCAACGTGCGAAATGAAGCATGGCTTAAAAGATACAAGAATTTTCTACTCTAATCATTTCATTCGTAACTTATAATAGGGGCTCTTGAACTTTTCCGATCCGCGGCCCGCTTTGAAGAATACTTTTTTTTTTGACGACAACCCAGGGCTCAATTTCCCAATAGGCAGAATAGGCAACTGCCTAGAGCGGCAAATTTTCAGAGGGCGGCAAATTTTGTTTTAACCACACATTTTTTTTAAAAATTATTATTATACTTGAAAGTGAACCATTATCATTCTTTAATTTTCCACATAATAGATTAGTGTAAAAGAAAAAGTGGGAAAACTAAAAACGGTCATCGATTGAAGAAAAGCATGTGTCATTGCGTTTGGCCAGCAGTCGCAACGAGATTGGAGTTTGGCTAAGGTTTTTTGTTCCATACTTAAGTTTATTCAATTGTTGCTTCTTGAGTGATTGACGTTTATTATTATTTTGTTTTTTACATTATTAATATTTAAAAACTGTTTTCTGTCAATATTAAATCTCAGAGGGTCACGAGTGGAAAACCGAAGAACATAAAAGAGTCTTAGTCTTTAACGTGGTCTTATCTACATCGCTTTGTAACTTACCCTAGGGCAGTAGTTGAGCCATGAACGACGACTAAAATTGAATGTAAGTAGAGAAGTCCGAGTTAAAAATTTTTGGGATAGGGAAAATTCTCAATCTAATGTGAAGGAATGTTAGGCATTATTATTATTATTATTATTTTATTTTTTTTCAAAATTAAAAAGAAAAATAAAATGATCTCAATTTTTCAATATTTCTCCAAATTCGCTGAATAAGAAACTTTTTTGGAAGTTTGCAGTGGCCTCTTCTATCGGGGTGCCCCAAGAATATTAAACGTCACCATTTCTTGATAAACTTGACAGTTTAAATTTCGGGAATACTATTTTTGGCTTGTTTTAAGATAAGGAAATTTTGCTTCCTTTTTTTTGGGGGGGGGGGGGGGGAGGGGCGGCAGATTTAAAATCTGCCTAGATGCGGAGCTGTATTCGGCCCTGCGACAAACTAGTCCATCTCTGTTACACACTGTAAAAACGATTCAGAAACATTTCCTGGAAAAAAAATGGGCAGCTGATGTGCCCAATTTTTGCCAATATCATACTTTGCAGTATTCAGTATCCTTCTTGAAATTATCCCAGAATCTTCCTGAAAAAATCAGAAACCTTCCCGTTTGAAGCCAGTCGTGTCTCTGGAACTTAAGAGTAAACTTTAGCAGGTATAATATAATAGATTGGCGCCTTCCTGATCTAGTAAGAAAGTTCCATAGGCAGTACTATAACATGGCCAGAGCTAAGCCAAAATCGCAAGTAAGTAGCAAAAATCTTACTTGCCTGCAATTCTTGCAAAGCAACTTAGTTTACACTTATTCACCCCCTTTGGGAGCTTAATCAGCATGGACGGACTGCATTCCAGCTGACGCCGATACACATTTTAAATACGCTTAGTTAATCTTTAAACTGGGAGGTAAACATATTTTCCACAACAATAAGAAGTCTGCATTCGTACAACTTGTAGCAATCGAGGAAACTTTTTGACAATAATACTTCATTTTTCCAGGAATTGGATAAAAACCATTAAAATCCCGAAACGTTACACAGAAATACTCAATAACGTTTCAGAATTTTTTTCACTGTGTATATTAGTATATTGATACTGCGGACACATTGCGGCTCCCATCGGAAACTCCTGACTTTATATAAGTCAGGTAATAACCATAACTAGGATTATTATTTTTTAAAGACCTTTCCCACCATATCAAATTCTAAAATATTGGACCATCCATTCGCGTAGAACTAGCCATTTAGGAGGAAAATGCGTTTTTAATTAATATCTAAATTAATTTGTGTCTGATTTCAAAAATTTTTATTGATGACACTAAAACTCTGCAATACCTACTGAACGAATAAAGAATGAAGAAAATCGGTTCACTTGCAGAGGAGAAAATTGTGCCGAAAGGAAACGGCTTGCCTATTAATTTGTAAAGATAGGCTTCTTACCTTATAAACATGTGTTTTTCTATCGATAATATATATTTCTTCTATATTTTTATCGACTCTAAGAGTGGTTTCCTGAGAAAGCTCTATAGCTTAGCATTCCACGAGTTTAAGTTTGAAGACAAATTACCCCCCAAAATGATGAAAGTGAAAACTGTCTTGAAATTATATTTGAGGTTTGTAACCGAACTATCTCGGCTTTCGCTGAAAAACTGTCCTCATTTTATTGTTGTGAATAAAATGAGGTTTTGCACACGTTTGAATTGATTCCATTTACTCAGCTTCATTTAGCGGTGTTCTGTGTAAACACATTCAAAAACATGAATTCTTTAGTTCCGTTAAGGAGATAATAAATTCTTTTGACAGAACTCGTGTTGTTTTACCGTCTTGTAGCAAGATAGGATCCAACAACTGACCGATATTTAACATTATTTGCTAAAATGAGCTAAGAGGGCATATGTGGAAAATTTGATTGGTTTCACAAGTGTGTAGTATCTGTTTTAAATAATAGATAACTGCTTATTGAATTGTGAGGAGAAATATGTGTAGCAACAACATTTTGAGTAATGAGTAAAAGTAAGTTTTGTTTATTTTTATCTCATATTTCATGTACAACAGCGGTTTCCAACCTTTTTAAGGGTATTTTCCTAAGAATTGGGTAATATGTTAGCAATTGCCCGTCCCATCCTTCTGCCCCAAAGTTCAGTCCTAGAACAAATTAGCCATTGCGTTTATTTGTTCTTAAAACTATATATATATACACACACACAGGGTGTTCCGTTTTAACCTGCAAGACCTTTATTTTCGCAACCATTAGTCCTAGATGTATACTTCCAATTGCAAAAATGTTCAAAATCAGATCCAGAGTTAAGATATTGAAAGTATGAAGTAAAAATAAGTCAAAAAATGCAAAATTTAACTTTTTAACTTTTTATACGGGCCTCAGATCCCTAACTTATATTTAGGGAAATAATCTCCATTGAACAATTATTAAAACACAAAAAGTTTGAAATTAGTACGACCAATATTCACCGAGATATGAAACGCAACGTTATGTGAGATAGACAACTTTTCACTCGCCGTCAATAACACCTTTTGGGGGAAAATATAGCAGTTAACAAGTGTTTAAAATGATATGCGTAAAGTGTGGTTTTTTAAATTGTTGGAGAATTTGTTGTGTGTTTTTGGGTATTACAGCCTAACATTTGCATTTACTTTTGAACAGCAATGAAAAATTTAAATACTTTGTTTATCTTACTTAGACGACTTGTCATTCTTCTGAAAAGGCGATAAGTTCTAATCTCATCTTCTGTATGGTCCCTTAAATCTTTGACATGGAATATCTTCCTGAGTTTTGGACGCGCAAATGTCAAGTTTTTTGCGTCAGTAATAGTTTTCAATCGAAATTATTTCTCTAAATATTAGTTAGGGGACCTAGGGCCCGTATAAAAAGTTAAATTTTGTATTTTTTGACTCATTTTTATTTTTGCTTCAAACTTTCAGTATTTTAACTCTGCATCTGATTATGAACATTTTTGCAAATGGAAGTATACATTTAGGACTAACGGTTGCGAAAATAAAGCTCTTGCAGGTTAAAACGGAACACTCTGTTCAAGTTAATTTTAATCATTCAGACAATGAAAATACCGGTTTTTTTAGTAATTTGTTATTAAATTGAGAAGTACTTAATGAGACAGTTGATAATGTTTAGTTATAATTTATTTAATAACTGTTGTTTCGGCCAATGTAGGGGAATGTGGGGCAAAGTGAAATGGTGAAATGTTTACTCAGCTTTTAGCGCCACTTATCGGGTAATATTTTAACTATAGCACAAGTAGTTTTTTCCAGTCAAGAAGAAAATACCACAGAAAATTGAAGCATGTGATAACAAAGGCAATTTTTAAAAATTGATACTCATATATTGTAATGCTATGTTGTAAGTCAAAAATTATTTTCGTTTTTTATAAAATGGTAAATTTATTGCTTTTAACATTTTAAATATTAATTGACCCCTTCTAATATCCGATGCAGTACTTATTTAGTCAATATTAAGCTTATTTGTATTTTAATGTTTTGTACAACTAATCAAGTGCCTGTGGGGCAAAGTGAATTATGGTTTATTTCGTTTACTCACTCAATCATTTTCTAAATCACTTACGCGTTCATTTGGTCATTAATTCATTTACATTCTTTTATATAATAATTCACTTATTTAATCATTCATTTCCTTATTTTCTTATTCATTCAATCTTTTACTCACTCATTTAGTTTTCTTCATACGTTAGTTAATTTATTTATTTAATTACTAGAAAGTCGCCCATCATGGTATGACGGGTTGAAAATTGCTTCTACATTTGAACGAAGCCATTGCCTATTTGGTGATATTTTGATAGTTGAAAATTTAACTCCAGTGGATTAACTCTTAACTCCAGTAGAAAGCGGTCATTGTTGACCATTTTTACGTTTCTTCATTCTCCTAAAATAACAGTCTTACCAGTAAAACAGTCAAGTTATCGGATCGAGTTCAGCCTTGTCACAATAAAGCCTTTCCCTGCCATGTTAAACTCTATCAAATCATATTATCAAATTATCACCGTGGCGCGAGATTCATTGTTGAAGCACGCGGGTTACTCGATTCTCGGCTATTATTTATATGAGGATTCGTTTATTTTATTTCATTATCTTTTCATTTATTCATTCAACCTTTTATTTACTGATTCATTTGATCAAACATATTTTTCATAATCGAATAGAAAATATTTTATGAGAAAAATATTTTATTTTCATTTTGCTCCATGAAAAAAAAGTTTTCCACTTTTTTTTGAACGCGCAAATTTACTGCCAAAAATAAAAAATACTGTTTCAATGCCAGTTTTATTATAAACTAAAATGTTCTTTATTTATGTACAGTAAAATCTGTAAAGTTGACCTGACCACCCTTGTAAGTTGACCAGTTGTCTAAGTTGATCGCTATTTTTTGGAACAGAATTAGATCTACGTATATCATATAATTCAACCTTTATAAGTTGACCACCTGTTTAAGACCACCACTAAAGTAGTGCACCGCAAGTGGTCAACTTGCACAGGTTTCACTGTACTGTAATATTCAAAACAAATTTACTATTTGTTCATTTTGGAAAAGCTCAGTCGTCTTAACTACTTCACTTTGCTCTACATTCCCCTACATCGTAAGTCGTCGAGCTCTTAGCCTTTTCTTATAAAGCACTAATGATTACCGAATATGGAGTAAGATTTGATACAAATATTTTTTAATTTTGTGAACGAAAATGACCCATTTCTTGTAATTTTTTTCCCCTCTAAAAATTTCTTTTTACCCTTTTGGCGGTAATTGCCCCCAGATTGGGAGCTACTGATGTAGAAAAATATAAATTGAGGTATAGTTGAACTTAAAGATATAAACTATATGTATTGATAATAATGAGTTACATTATAAAGATAAAGTTATATATACCGAAATGTAGTATGTAGCGTAAATCTAAAATTACACTACACTGAAAAAAAAAAATAAAAACTTTGAGTGTTATCAGAAAGTGAGAGCGAAGTATCTCCATAAATATTTTATTCTGAATCTTCTAAAAAACTTGTGGAATTTTGTATCAATAAATTAAGCATGTATTTGCCAACTATTTTTGGTGAGTAACTGTATTTCTATTTTCCAGGCATTCCCATATTATTTAGAAAAAAAAGTATCTTCAAACTGGAATGTTTGATGAAATTTTGACTTCTACTCGAATAACATGTAATCATTTCTTTTAAACTTAGAAATTGTCTTATTTTTTTGGTCTTTCAATTAAAATTATTTTTAGAAATACAAGAGCAGATTACGTTAAAGATGTTGCGACGAAAAAGATATTTTTTCCCTAAAATTTTTTAAAGTTTGCATTCAATGGTTTGTACTAACTTTGGTCTGTTTTTTCGTCCGAGAAAAGTTGTATTAATTAAATCCTCCTGTAGTTAAGGTAACATGTTTCTCCAAAACATAAAAATATTTAGAAGCGAATCAAGTTGAATTTCGTCATCTTCGGGGTAGTTTGAAACCTTTAAAGTAACTAAATATCCAACATTTTTTAACATAAATAAACAGATTACTGAGCACAGGGGTTTAGGTTCTTATCGGATGTCTTTGCCTCCAAAAGCTCACAACTTTTAATTGAAAATGGGGTTAATTGAAACACCGAAACACGTGTATTCAGTAAGCTGTTTGTGCTAAAAAACGTTGGATATTTCCTGTTAAAAAGTATTTAATCCTTTTTCTTTTTTGTTTCAGATACGTTTGTGTACATTTTGGTTGAACATGAAGCCAGACACGTTGCTATTGATTTTCACTGTTGCCACCGCTGTCATCAAAACATGTGCTTTGGACGTCTCGGTAAAAGGAGATGAGTGTGCAATATTCGACAGGTGTACCATCAGAAATATTTTCAGCACATGCAGCTGCGACGCCGATTGTCACATGTATGGTTTATGCTGTATAAACGCCGACACGTTTCCTTTCATGTCAACAACTAAGAAAGAATATGTCTGCAAATTTGAACAAATTACCACGCCTGTGTTTTCCAAAATATCGTGTTCCGAGGATTTCAAAGGTCATGTTGCGATAATTGATGCTTGTTCAGACCAGCAAGGTCGTGATCCAGCTGATATGAAAGGGAGTTTGCTGGTAACTAGTTCTAGGACGAAGATTACGTACATCAATAAGGACTGTGCAATATGCAGCAATGAAAAGGAAGAAGATTTGCATTTTTGGACTGTAGAAGTATCCTGTCCAGCTAGGGTAGGAGAGTTTCCCTTTAGTGAAAAGTACATCAGAAAGCATTTGATCTTCAATGAAAACCTTGGAAAATGGGGAATGAAAACGGATAGTTCATTTGTGGTATGCTCTGTCTTGGTATTCGAACCAGACAAAGTTTTAGGCGACCTGAAATATTGTGCCCCAAATTTGATTTCTCAATGCCCAAGAAATTACACAGATAACGCTGTTTCGAAGATGTGTGGGTACTACTATGGAGAAAGGAAAGAAAAGAATTCGAACGTGTATTACAAGAACGCTCATTGTGCTTTGTGTAATGGAGTTAGTTTGAAAGATTTAGATTGTGTTGGACGTACTTATGCACCTGTTGAATCAGACGAAACCCTCGAAACTGTTAAAGTTGTGTTTACTGATGGAGTTGGACTGGAAAGGAAAGATAAGTTTAAATGCAGTGAAAATTTCTCCTATGACGTTTTTCAAGACCGATGTCGGAGATCTCCAACAAAGCGACCGGAGGTCAAAGTTGAAAATTCTGCTGCATTGCTTTTTGTCCACCAGACGTTGCTTATTGCGTTGACCCTTATTCATTTTTTAAGCTTGACTAAATAAAATTTGTGCGATCTTTTAAAATCTGAAGTTTTTCCAGCACCTTGGCAGGCGCGTCATTTCAGTTTTTCCCAAGGGGTTATTGGATTAACATCAATGCATGTTGTATCGAAAAACAACGAAAACCACTCTCAGATATATCTAAATAGCTTGATTTCTCTAAATTGGAGTAAGAGGGACAATTGCTCCCTCCTGATCCCTTAATGACGGGTATTCACCTTGGCGTCGCAGTCAATTGAAAGAATTTTCGAAAATAGTGTTGCATAATCAAGATTTAAAATGCAAAACAATAGATAGAGTTTAAGAAAGGGGGATATATTACATGTTTTCTAATAGATTCTGTTGTGAATTGTGTCAAACAACAAAAATCAAGTTTTACTCAGTAAGTAAAATTTATGTGGGTAAATTTGCTTTCGTTCAAAGATCGTTATAAGTTTAATATTAGCCGAGGATTGTTTACACAAAAGCACAATTTTTTTGGATTATACTAATATTAATTACTATTCAATATATTTTTTAAAATAACAACGCAAATTATTGCGTTTTTGAACCTGTTTCAGCGTTATTGGTTTACACTCGAAACAAAACTAAATGAAAAATGAAGGAGAACCTTTGTGCTTGATATACCGGACGGTATATCGGTATATCGCCCAGCCCTAGATTTCATAACTTTGCAAGAGTTGCAGCCTAGTAGTATGGTACTTTCCCGCAACTCTGTACTTGGCTACGGTTGCTTTCTAAATTCACCTTAAATGACATTTTACTCAACTTATCATCAATTGGTTTACGACATGGCAACCAGCAAATATTATAACGTATTTATAAATACTAGAAATGAGGATGGATCCAATTATGTCTTGGAACCACAATGTCGGATAAGTCAGCCTGTCCTTTTCAAGGTGCTCTACAGAAGGTAAGATACAGCAATCCTATTAGCCTAGGACATTGCAAACCATTTACAGTCGCAGAATATGTTTATGCTTCAACATTTATTTCAGCGATTATAACTGTAATTCGCTTCGGTCAAATTCGTTTTTGAATTCAATTAGTGCAGATAGATAATATTAATACGTGTTTCTAAAAAATGTAATTTTGCTTGCATTTCTGGCTATCCATTAAGGTTTCTTGTTCATACTAAAGCCTAAATGAAAATGCTAATGAATTCCCTTAAGTACATTTGGTATAGAAAATTCTCAGCTGAAAGAGGAATTGCCATGATTACCGCATATTCAAAGTTAAGAGTTAAAACAATAAAGATCAAAGAACATTCGATTGGAAAGAAAATTGACAAAGCAGAGGAAAAAATAAATGAAAATTATTTTTAGAAATATTTTTCACGATAACCGTATTTAAGCATTCGAAACAATATAATTAAATAATATAGCTCACAAATATTCTACCAATAACTCATTGCGAAAAAAAGAGAGGAAAAAAAGACATGTGCAAAAAGTTTTCCGAAGAAAACGAGTAAAAGAGGGTGAAAGACATCCCGGGATTGAGAAAGACTCACCTCTTAGTATAATATACTATATTCATCCTACTGGCTAATCGGAATTTTGTCACTTAAGAATTCAATTAGAACATTTTCGTGGTCCAACATGTTTCCAAAGTCTTGTGACAGTTAAAGGTCCTGCACCCTATCAAGAAGCAGCATGTATATAACTTGGTCTTATAGAGGGCGACAAACCCTAGAAACTAACTTATTTGATATTACGTAACTTTCTGACTGCTTCGAAACTCCGAGAATTATTTATTATTATTTTAACTTTTATGTCAACTGTTAGATTCTATTGCTTTATGGGGAAACAGTTAAAAAAGATCTCAGTGACGACATAGTGCAGGAAGAGTGTCAGCAGAAATGCTATGACGTCGTTTAATGTCAAACGATATAAAAAAAAGTCTGATTTAAATAAAAAGCAAAATTTTTCAATGAAGCGGAAACTCAATAGGGGACTTTTATTTGCCACCGCCGCAGAAAATCAACGAAAACTCTTCTACGAGGGGATATCAAAAAAGTAAGGTAACAAGCTCAATCAGACAAAACGTTTATTCAAGAATTAAACAAATGTATACAATGTAGGAAGGCACAGGTACATTTTACTTCTCTACGTAGTCACCATGCTTATCGAAGCATTTGTTCCATCGGTACACCAAATCATCGAAACCGGCAGGGAAGAAATCATCTTGAAGTTTGTGCAACCACATCAAGACGATTTGCTGAACCTCAGCATCAATTCTGAAATGCAGACCTCCCAAGTGTTTCTTTAACGGTCCAAAGAGATGGAAATCACTTGGTGCGAGGTCGGGACTGTAAGGAGAGTGGTCCAAGATCTGCCACCGAAAACGCTCTAACAAATCGCGCGTAGTTGTGGCCGTATGCGGTCGGGCATTGCAGATATAACACAGGTACCGTACACTTCCACCGTTGGGCGATGAAATTCAGCTGGAGAATTTTTCTTTAAACGCAAAAACCGTATCGCACTTTTTATTTCAATTGCGAACCATGCTTCCGTCAAGACGGCCATCTTCAAACTCAAATTTCGTCACGTTACCGGCCTACCAGCTCCATCTACTGACACCGTTTGAATGCTGTGATTGTTTCCGTTACCTTCAGAGGGATTTTTATTCATACGGATAATTTGCACTCTCGTCAGAGCTCTTGTTACCTTACTTTTTGATACCCTTACGTATAAAGACAAGATTGGTACGTGAAAACTAGGAACACAATTTAATGTTTACCGGAATACCCGATGGAAATGGAAAAAAAACTTAATAAATTCAACAATTGCCTAAAATTTACGACGATTCAACTGGCTATTGCGACGGTTTTTCTAAGGAACTGCTGGGACTTTTCTTAGTGGTGGAAAAACTACATGAAAATATAAATAACTGTTAACGAGCAAACCCTTCATATTCAGTAAATTACCGCCCATTGGCCAGCTCAGTCATTTCCAGCCGAGGACTGAAGTGTCGTGCTTATTCATGGAGGTAGGAGTACAGGAGGGGACATGCCGTATCTACTCCCATTGTAGCGTTTGAAGTAACTGTGAGAGAGCAGCAGCCATGTTAAATGGTGAGAAAGGGGAAAAAAGACTCGTATTACTCGGGCGAAAATTTCGCGTGCTTTACTTTTCTCTCTCAAATTGATAATGAAAGTATTTTTTGCCTACCAAATAAATAAAAAAAACAATGCATAACACAATTATATTTTAAGCTTTAAATTTCCTAACAATAAACTAATTGCATAATTAATGTCTTTAGTTAATTAAAATTAATTTAGTGACAAATGATTGATCAACTGGTTTTAAAATACTAATTTTATTAATCAAACAAAATGACTTTCCAATAGATAAGAATACAGAATTATCAAAACTTTGCAGCCTATGTCCAGATTATGAAATTAGAATACAGCACAATGAAAGAAAGCAGCTAGAAATCAACAAAGACAAATAAAGGAATAACATAAATGAAAACTAATTTTGAATAAAGTTGATGGAATGAGGATAAAACTAAAATAAAACTAACAAAATTTAGATATAGTTTTTTTTAAAAGGAATCCCATGTACATAAATGTTAAATAGCATAACATTCTGAACAACTTCTTGAAAACCTACCCATCCAGTTCTTTAAATATTGATGATTCATTCTTTCTTTATTTATTTTTTTGGAGATGCACGGAATACTTGGTTGCTATACGGTATACTGCATATCGGCAGGCAAACCGAATATTTGGTTTGGCAGAGTACTTCAACATTCGGCAATCAAATAGTAAACAAATTTAAAACTTCGAAAATTCTCAAAGAAACATTTCATGCAATGAATGAAGGTATTAGTATAATTGTACCATGTCACAATATTAATTGAAATTCTTACTTATTAATTTTATCACATCTAAATTAATTTTAATGTTTGAAAAAAAAAAAAAACGCTCGGACCTTACATTTACATTTTGTTGCTTTTCAATGTTAATTAAATCTTCTGACACATTACATTAGCTTTACTATTATAAACAAATATGAAACAATAACCAGAAAAAATCCATAATGTCAGTTTTATTACTATATTGCATTAACTGCTAATTTTTTTACTTAAAATCATGGATGTAGTAACCTGTAACCTCCATGAATAAAATATCCAGCTAATATTTTTTTTAAGAAAAAGATAAGCACTTGGATTTTAAATTTTGTAGCATTTTAATTTCTAATTTTTACACCAGATGAAATAATGAATATTGATTTAAAAATACAAATTATTTAAAATTAATCTTTGTAATCAAAGTTTAATTTACACTTAGTTAGAAAAAATGAAAGCATCTGGCAATGTTTCGAATTTTATTGATAGAATTGTTTATAAGTTACCGAAGAGTAGCAGCAAATCACAGTAAGAAATTTGAATTTGTAATGCTATTTTAAGCAACTCGGATTTGTGTTTGAAAGTAAGATAAATGTAGGATTATTTATGACACCATATGTTACCATCATTATCTGTTTTTGAATCATATGTTATGGGAGAAATTATTTATCCATTTATACAGAATTAGCTAGGAATTTCCTTCCTACGTGCATTATTAGTGCAGTTGAAGGCTACACAAGACGTCATAAAGTCGAAATCCGTTTGAAATTCGATAAAAAAGTTCGACAATTTTCTAAACATTGCAGACAGTTTCTCGATACACCCAAGATGGCGGCCGATTACGGTCATCGCTTCCACAATTTCAACCCCTGACTCTAAGGCTCTACCTGACTCCATTCTGCTATTCCTACATCTATGTGCTTATAAGCATTATTTGCTCGGCATAGGAAAGTGACTGAGATACAGATACAGATAGGAAATTAAATGGGCCAGAGCGGAGCTCTTTTACCCTGTATGAGGGAAAGTCATGAAGGAGTTGATTTGGAATGGTGTGAGGGGGGGGGATGGAAAAAACAAAAAAGGAATCTTTTCAGGGCCACTGGAAAACCACTTAAGGAAGCCAAGAGTGCCAAACAAACTGGTAGCTAATATAGAATTAGCACAGACCAGACGAGTGACCGAAGCAATGGTTCGGTTCAACCCGAAGATTGAAGGCAAGGCATGGTATATTCAGTAAGTTTTTTTTTTTTTGGGGGGGGGGGGGGGGTTAATTCTATATTAGCTACCAGTTTGTAGCTAATATAGTACAATTTCTGTGCTAATTCTATATTAGCAACCAGTTTGTTCAGCACTCTTGGCTTCCTTAAGATGTTTTCCATCTCCAGCTCAATCACTTTCCTATTCCGGGCTGAGGAGTGCTAATAAGCACGAAACTGTTGGCATTGACTGAGCTGGTGATGTATTTCTGCTTCATCCCGGGTTAATGGGCGGTAATTTACTGAATATACCTTGCCTTCAATCTTCGAGTGGAACCGAACCATTGCTTTGGTCACTTGTCTGGATTGTGCTAATTCTATATTAGCTACCAGTTTGTTAAGTACTTTTGGCTTCCTTAACATGTTTTCCATCTCCACCTCAGTCACTTTCCTATGCCGGGCTAAAGAGTGCTAGTAAGCACGAAACTACAGTCCTCGGCTGGAAATGACTGAGCTGGTGGTGTATTTCAATTTATTTTGAACAGTGAACTAACACAGTGAACGAACATAGCACAGCAGTTATTCTAGCGGATTTTTTTGATATCAAAAAACGAGAATTTGCTTCAGGTGCAAATTTAATGCGAAAGATCAGAATTCGTCGTATCATTAAAAAAGCATAAAGCAGTCAGCGGTTCTGGTTAGACATATATAATGGCTATTAAAAGCAATTTAATCGTGTAATTTCCCAATGCTGTTTCCAGCAACTAGATTCGGGATCGATAAAACCCGTAATTTAAAACGACAAAGCACTTCTTTTAGCAGAAACCAAGGTGGACCGAAAACCGACTTCGGGTTATTTCTTGGATCTCGTAACTTTGCACTTGTAAACAAAGCAAAACATTATTCGATTTCGTTCTGCGCAACATATTTCTTGCCCCAAGCGGGCATTTTCTATAGTATCAGACAGTTTGTTGCCGCCACTAAGGGAGAACAATATGCAACTTACTGACAACCCGATTAATCCATCCAGAGACTGCAATATAGTCTTTGTTGTGGACTTAGAATCGTGGAATGGGAGTTCAACATGACAGAAGTCCTCTCATTGAAGCTGAGAATGCGTATAAACTGGTAGAACTCTCATTTTCAACTCATATTTGTTTTTAATTTGTGTTAATTAAATCTTCTTTATATGCGGAATAAAATAATCAAACATTAATCAGGCAACATGTCTATAGCTTAGTACCAGTTTTCTGCAAAAGACGAATTTATCCCTCGACAAATTTGGAACCAAAATGTCGGATTAGTCAACTTAACTTCAAAGACGGAAGAGCGTGTGACGTAGTAAAATACTTAAACTTCAGTAATTCACAAACAGCTCAGGAAGGACTTTTAAAATTATAAGTATCGGTATTGTATTAAACATTGTAATTTGCAAAAAAGTTTTAAATATATATTTGCAATTGATCAGAAAACATACTGGTGCGAGAAAAAAAAGGCACATCTGGTTAAAATGTCCTGTTGAGCTAAAGCTGGGAAGTCCGCATAGTGACATTATTTTTCATAAAACTTAAAATATTTTTGTAGAAGCTAGTACCATTTTAGTAACCTGCTCTCAAAATGACTTAAAATATATGTTTTTCTTCAAGCTTGTCCCAACAGGGAAAGAACAAAAAATAGAATTGTCAAAATATTTGATTATAAGCTAATTAAGTGCAGGCATTTTACTATTGCTCAGCATATACACAAAATGAACACAAAAAGACAGCAGTAAATCGATTCTAAGTAAAATAAAAGAAAATATTTTTCTAAATTTGTTTTACAAAAAAAGCTATAAAAAAGTACACTTTTTGCTCACAAATATCAGAAACAAAACCCAATTTAAGAAAAAACTACATTTTACCAAAAGTTTTACCAATAAAGAAAAATGCTTGTTTCAGCCTTGTAACAGTGAACGTAAACTTCTGAATTAATGTCATTAACCCTTTCGACTCCTTTTTTTTTACTCTATACTGCTCCTTTATTTACGATATTGTCACTGAAAAATGACCCAACGCATATATAATATGATGCGTTCACTTTTTTTCATTCGATTTATTTAGACTCGATACCAATTTATCTACATGAACTCATCTCGGCAAAAAAATAACAGATTATTAATTCAATATTAAACTGCGCATATTTTCATGGTAATTCAGTAATTGGCAACTTCACACAATTGCAATTCTCTTTTTGTGAAATTTAATGCCGTAATATTGCCTTACTTTTCAGTACAAATATACCTCATTACTTCCAAAATCACTAAATTGTGGAATACTTCAGTAAAAGTAAAAACCGCGGTAAAAGCTTTGATATACGAGGAAAAGAAGAAGCTAAAGATTTTATCGGCAGCTCCTGACATGGGAGTACGCCCCAATATTTACATTGTCGTGGCTTCCGCAAAAGTCGAGCGTAATTGTTTGAGCTACATGTATTGTATACTGTATATGTATACAGTACTGCATGTATACTGTATATGTATACATATAGGTGATCTAAAAGCCAGGACCAAATTTAAAAATGAATAATTCGAAAAGGAATAAAGATAAATGTTGCAGTTTGCATGACATTTAAGCGAAACGAAAATAGTTCAAGTTTCGACCAACAGATGGCACTATAACTTTTTATTTATCCGTGATTTTTTACATTTTAACTAAGAGAGCTTTCTCAGCTATGAACGTCATTTCAATGCATAAAAGCTTCAACTACCATAACTTAACCATAACCTGCTGCGTTTGTTGCTTCATGATCCTACTTCAGAAATCCGACAGCGCCATCTGCTGGTCACCAAATGAACAATTTTGTGGTGTTGGGCAGAGCCGGATTACCAAATAGGCAATGTAGGCAGTAGCCTAGGGGCCCCGGAGAAATATCAAAGTTGCAAATACAAAAAAAATATATATATTTTCTTCAAAAAAAAAGGAGGGGGGTGCTCCTTCCTTGTTTGTATTCAATAAAAATATATGTGTTGCGCGTTGGGTGTGAAAAATTTAGACGCTACAGACCTCCGCCCTGTTTTCTGACCTCGCGATGGCTCTAGAGGGTTCCATCACTTCTAATGCCTAAGGGCTTCCGACTCCTTGATAAGGCTCTGGTGTTGGGACCATTTATTAATTAGGTAAGAATGATTTTGGCAATTTTCGACCCCCTCCCCCATGTAAAGGTACGTAAGATTCCCCCCACCTTCATTCTTACGTAAGATTCCATTTCGTTTTTCAAAATAATAAAATAACAAATCTTACATCACTGGAATTGTTGTTTAAAAAAATTTAAAAAACCTTTTTGTATAACGAAATATTTACTAAAAAGTTGCAATCTAGGTTGAATGCTTTTTCGACGTTTTTTTTTAGGTTTATGATGCGATACTAATCAGAAATAAAACATACCACACATAGTGCGATTCATTCATTATATTTTACACCATTCTTTGTAAAACAAATAAAAACAGTTCATCCTAATACGTTTTTTTACCTTCCAGCGCAAGTGAAATATGATTCCTGCTAAACCACTTAACCGCGCGATTTCTAATGTAAGATATCGACTTCAAAAATATTACGTAAGAATTTGTTTGACACCCCCGCCCCCAAGTAAGGATATATAGAGATGTTTCCAACCTTCCTCCCCCTCGGGACTTTATGTAATTAATGAATGGTCCCTCGACAGACAAAACCCAGCTTCTTTTCCATCCGTTTAGTTCAAACCGCATCTTTTTATCTTTTTTCGTTTTCGAATTATTCATTTTCAAAGTTTGTCCTGACTTTTGGATCACCCGGTATCTCTCTTTTAAATGTACGTAACATATTTGATGACTGAACCAACACAATTAAAAAAAAACTATAACTAATATTTATCATCCTTATGTGTGTCTTCAATAGTCTAGATTTTTCTAGCTTTTGGTATAATACATAAACTCAATTAAATCCTCAAAGAAACAACTTCACCTCACAGTTTATACGATAACAAAACTTCCTAACTTTTTCATTAAAACTCTTTATAGAACTTTCTATTTTACTCAAGCTCCCCGGGCTCCATTCACATCATGACAATATATTGTTTTGTTGCCGTGTGGAATTCTTCAGGATTAAAAGTATAAATCACTGTCACATAATGCTCTAGCTATAAGTAAAGTGATTTTATTTTATTTTATACTGAAAGCGTAATTTACGGTCTGCCAGGGCCAAGGTGAGTCCCCTCCTTGCCTAAAACTACCAAATTTACATTGCTCAGATTCCAATCTGAGCCCCCTCAAGGAATGGCCACAAGTTTCCGACCTCGCTGACATGGCCTCTCGTGCGCCCTGCCGATTGAAATACTATACAGTTGTAGAGGTAAAAACATCTGTACTTATTTTAATTATTGCTCGAAAAGTTACTTTTCTGCTTCATACGTTTCCATTTCCTTGTTTTTCCATCATGACAATATCGCTCGTTTGGAAGTAGAGTGCCACAATACGAAATTTTTATTTTTTTTCGCTTAAAGGGATTTAAATGACATTATTTTCTTTGGAAAATAATGACAGATTTTTTGTTCTAATAATAACCACTGGAGAACACAGCAAATTTACTTCTCTTACAACAAATTTCCTGAAGAGCTCAACTTCAAATACTTCTCCGGTAGAATTTCTTTGTTTCGTATTGTGGCACTCTTTTTCTAAATGCGTGGTATATTGTTTTGTTGCTGTATGGAATTCTTAAGGCTTGAAAGTATGACTCACTGTGCCATAGATAATGCTCAAGCTGTAAGTAAACTGATTTTATTTTATTTTATATTGAAAGTGTTATTTACGGTCTGCCAGGGCCGCCGATGGTCCAGACGAATTTCCTCGTAGCATGGTATCCCTCCATCTCTAAAACTACCAAATTTACATTGCTCAGATTACAGCCACCATCTCAAGGAGAGAATATAAGTTTCGGACCTCGCTGACATGGCCTCTCGTTGGCCCTGTGTCCTGCCAATTGAAATACTATTCATTGAAGTAGAGGTAAAATCATTGTACGTATTTTAATTATTCCTCGAAAAGTTACTTTTCTGCCCCCCCCCCCTTCTTAGGTTTTCATTTTAATCTTGATTGCGAAACATGTTATTTAAATTCGTCGTTAAAATTCTTTTTTGGGTTTCATTTTTAATCCAAAATATTGATGAAACCATACAGAATCTATACTTAAACAAAAAAATATATATACATTTTAAATCGGATATTGCGTCACGGTTCAAATAGGTTTGGAGTTCATTTAGAAACTTAATCTTGAAAGACCATAGTGAGAAACAAAATCGTAGACAATCAGAGGTCATACGCTTCCACAGTAAGAATGTAATCAGATTGGTGAGAAGACTTCATCTGGCTGCAAAACGCATGAATGACCGGTAATTTAACTTAAGTTTCAACTAGAGCCCCTTGAAAAAGACAGGCTGACTTATCCGACATTTTGGTTCCAAGACAGAATTGGATCCAACCTCGTTTCTAGTATTTATAAATACGTCATAATATTCGCTGGTTGCTAAGTCGTAAAATAATTGATGATAAATTGAGTAAAATGTCACTTTAGGTAAATTTTGAAAGATAACTTCGTTTACAAATTCGGCTAAAATGTATCGGGAAATGTTTACGGTAATAAACCTCATTTTCATACCTTATTTGTTTTTAATTTGTATTAATTAAATTGTATTCATCCACAGAATAAAATAATCAAACATCAATCGGGCAACACACCTAAAGTTTGGGCACCAGTTTTCTGCAATGAGGCTTTTGTACAAATGTTTATTGTTTTCGCACGATAATTTTGGAACTAAAATGTCGGATAAGTCAGCTCCCCTTATATAGGAGCCTTAGTTTCAACAGTTGTCCTCCGAGAACAATTTAAGAGGACTTGCATGAATACGTCTGTTATTGTAACAACTGTTATGGTTCTACGTATATCATTTTAAAATATATAAACAAGAGAGCTCCTAAATTTAACTGGTAGTAAAGAAAATTAATATGTTGCTTCAACATAGATATAGTACTCGTACAATATCATAGGGAAAAAAAACGAAACACTCGTTCGTATTCGAAGACTATTGACACTGGACACACGTGTAAAAAGTTATTTTTTCAGGAATAATGTGTTCTGCATAATTATGTTAGTAAATTGTTGTTAAGGGGTCTTCTTCATATTAAAACAAGCATCAACTTAAAAACTTTCAGTAAGAACCCAACTTTTTTATTACATATTTGTAATCAGCATCATTTTTAAAATTTGTATACAAAATTTGTTCACTTTGAGATAGCCGTTGCTTCAGGATTACGTTTTGAAAATTCCTTCTCGTAATGTTAAAACGTATTTTGATATTTTTGCATGTAACACATAGACTTCATTAGGTACGGCAAGATTGTTTTTTCAAATTAAAATATGAATCAACCCAATAATAAAATCATCTCTTATTACAGCGAAAATGAAAATTTAGAATTTTTTTATGACTATTGATAAAATTGTTTGGAAAAAAAATGATCTGAAACCATATAATATTTTAATAGAAAAAAATCTGGAACAGATTTTATTCGGGAATCCAAAATTTGAGTTCAAAATATTCAGTAGTTTTTGCACTATGCTTAAAAATTCATTTTTTCCCCGTTTAGGGGGCTGTATACCTTTTTAAAATTGAAATTACGAAAATTGATCAACAAAATAAGCAAACCCACTATAATGTGGTTTTTCTGCATTAGGGTCAACTCTTTGCATTTTTTAAATGTATTCACTGTCTATGAGGAAGAACTACATAATAATTGCAATCGTCAGTTTTAAGTGGGCATCGTAAAAACGTCAATATTTAAATAATGCGAAACACTATTTCATTGTCTAATAAATTTTCAAGAACATTTTAAATTAAAAGCTACTCCTAAAATACTTCTGTTTATTTTCTGCGTTTAGCCATTGCAGTATATACTTCTTTTGTAAAAGAACAACAAAGAATTACATACACAACTTTCTCTCAATTGCATAAAATAAAATCTCATCGTCGTGCTAGTCATGTTGCAATAGCAAGTGTAGAATGGCTCGTCACTAGGGCTGGACGATATCAGAATTTTAATGCCGCGATATATCGCTCTCCAAATATCGATATTGTCGATATATCAATATATTTAAGACGATGAATTCAGCATTTTATGGGGGGGGGGGGGGCTGAGGCATATAAGTGCAACAGAAAAAAGCCATCGGGTACTTTTGGTGACTAAATATTTCAGCAATTTTTTTTACTAATAATAGCGACAGCAAGGATGTTCATATGTGTGTGTAGGGGGGAGGGGAGTGGGTCATGAGGTAGATTCTACCGCAGAAACTTTTGGAGAAATTACTTGAGAAGAATTTAAGTCCTTTTATTGTGGGTCGTAATTCTTGGGGGGGAAAAAGTGGGGTTGGTAAAATTGAGGGGTGCTATCGCAGTTGGGGAAGGGGACGGAACCCCTAGTTACATCATCTGCGTATTAAGATCTACAATAGGGAAACGTCATCGGATATCTTGATAAGTAAATATTCCATCGATTAATTAGAATGATAATAGTTAAAAGAGGCGTGCCCCTTTGGGTGGGGGGGGGGGTCATGATGCTGAGTATACCATTGAAATTATCAGAGAAGCTATTTTAAAAGGTATTCAGTCTGAGGGTGCCATCCCACTTGGGGGGGGGGAGGAGCAATTCTAGTTATATCATCTGTTTATTAACATCTGCAATAGCGAAAAGCCTTCAAACATCTTGGAAGGTAAATATTTCAGCTATTTATGCGATTAATAATAGCAAAAACAGGGGATCTCTTGTAAGGGAAGGTATGGGGCCATGAGGCAGACTATGCCATTGAAGTGTTTTCAGAAGTTTTTTATGAGGGTTTTAATCTCTATAATAGATTGTGGCGTTTTTCTTTTACAGGAGGGGGGGGGGGTTATAAAATTCAGGAGAGCCAACGCACTTGGGGAGGGAATTGGGCACCCCTAGCTACATCATATACATGAGATCTGAATTACAAAAATGTCATAGAACATCTTGATAAGCAAATATTCCAGCAATTTAGTCGAATAATAATAGCTAGAGCAGAGTACCCATTTGAGGGGGGGAGGGGGAGGGTCCTTGATGTTGATTATACCATTGAAATTATCAGAGAACTTTTTAAAAAAGGATTTTAGTCTCTTTCGTAGAGATTCTTGTTTTTATTTGGTGGGGGGGGGGGGGGGATGTTTGGTAAAATTAAAAATGAGGTCGGGTCATCGCACTTATTGGGGATTGGCAGCCCTAGCATTATTATCTATACATAAAGATCTGCAATAGAGAAAAGTCTGCAGAAATCTTGAAAAATAAATATTCCAGCAATTTATTCTAACACTAGCTAAAGCTGGGGTACCCATTTGAAGAGAGGGGGGGGGGGGGCTGAGGCTGGCTATACCGCTGAATTTATCAGAGAGGTTTTTTAAAGGATTTTAGACTCTTCAATAGGGGAGACAGTTTTTTGAGGGGCGGAGGGGGGGGGGGAGACATTCGATAAAATTAAGGGATGCCGTCACACTTGGGAAGATGGGCTCCCCTTACTATATTATTTGTATATTGAGTTCTGCAATAAAGAAAAGCCATCGGACATTTTGAAAGGTAAATATTAAAGTAGTTTATTCCAATAATAATTGCTAAAGCAGGGATATGCCCATGGGGAGGGGGGGGGGGGGTAAGGCAGACTATATAACTGAAATTACCGGCCTTTTTTTTTAAAGGGATTTTATTGTCTTTAATAGATGATCCTGGGGGGTTTTTTTTGGGGGGGGGGGAGGGGCTTGGTAAAATAGAGGGGAGGGGAGCTCCTAGCTCTTAAAAGTCATCGGAAATCTTGATCAGTAAACATTTAAGTAATTTATTCTCATAATAATAGCTAAAATAGGGATGCCCATGCGTGGGGGGGGGGATCATAAAACAGACTTTGCCATTGAAATTTTTAATGAAGCTATTTTAAACGGACACTAATCTTTTTTGTGAGAGGTCGTGTTTATTTTCGGGGAGGCGGTCACTTTTTTTATGGGGCGGACTTGGACCTATATCTATGCAAATAAGTTCTGCAATTGCTAAAAGCCGTCGGACATCCTGATAAGTAATATTCCAGTAATTTATTCTAATAATATTCGCTACAGAGACCCTCCCCCCCCCCGCTCATATTGTGAGGCGGGTCACAGCACAGAACAAATTGTTGATATTTTTACAAATGGTGCTTGAAAATTTTCAAGTCTTTATGAAACATATCGGTGAATCGCATTTTTTTTTGGGGGGGGGGGGGGTTCGTGTAAGCTTTCGAGGGAGGAGGAACACCCATATTTAAATCATCTGCACATTAAAAAATTTTTCCTTTACATAATTTGCAAAAACCATACAAGTTCAGAAATGCAAATTCATCTTCGGTTTCCTATAAAAATCGATGTTTCCCAGAAAACCCGAAATTCGAATATATGCTACCCTAATTCCGAAACCTATGTTTGATAACTCATGTAAAATAAACTATCGGATCTTGAACGAAAAAGATATAACTCCGCTACTTCCGGTACCATTTCGAAAGAAAACGCAATCGGTATTTCCTTGAAAGCAAACTCGCAATCGACGAAATCGAAACATATGCAAACAGCTTTACTTCTCAAAATCCGTAACTAACCTACAATTCCGGAACTTCTCAGATTTGCGGAATTATTCATTCAATCGAACGAATTCCGTCTCTTGGATTCTATCTGAATTTCTGAATGCAACAAGTGAATTCTCTTATGGCAACCCTGGTTTCGAGGTTTCAACTCGGCGCGGAGCTGCATTCTAGAAAACTCTTGTAGCGCCAAAACTGGCGAGGTACAACTTTTGTTTTGTTTTGCAAAGCACGAGAATATTCGAAAGTTTTGCTCGTAATCAGAGCAACGGAAAAAGACATGAAAATCCGTAAAACTTCTGTTAAATCTGAATGAGTTGGCTGGTATGATCCACTCATGAAGCACAAAGAATTATGAATAAATATGTATTTTTAAGTCATTATTTCAATTAGATCTTGGCTAAGTCTGGTCCGACGATATATCAGACAAATTGAAATCTGAATATCGTTGCCGCGGAATGCGATCTGAATATCGATATATAATAAATATATATCGATATCTTACGGTATATCGGTATATCGCCCAGCCCTGCTCGTCACTGATAATTTGCTAAAAAGAAAGGTTATTGCTCTGTCTCAATCGGACAAAAGCACCCGAAAAATCGCCGAGAAATTTCTCTTTCAACAGTATCCAGATGGGGTCAATAGGTAATATTTGCTCTTAGATCAGTTTGATGATTTTTGTGAATTATTTTTATGTAAAGTGTTTGAATTGTTTTCAATGTGTAAAGATCTAGGAGTGGAAATGTTAGTTACCAGAGTGGCATTAGCGGGGTGCAAACTTTGAGCCCAAACTCTGCACGCAAAGTAGTTTCTGTAGCTAATTATGACCCTTTTTTGACTTCGTCAAAGATTAAACCAAACCTTAATTTGAATGTAAGCTTGAATAGAGTTTTTGTACATTTTTAATTATTAATTAAACATTATTTTTCAACTTACTTTCTCTGTCATAGTCCCTGCAATTCACATTAAATTGATTCTCGCAAGCCGGAATACATATAAAACTTGAAAATATTTTCTTCTTTTCTAAATAACATGGAAAAATATGGAAAAAGTAAGAAAGTTATAATCAATAATTGTTGTTATCCATTACTTGATGCTTATTCTATTAAATGCATGTTCTGTAGAAACCAGTTTCTGAATATTTGGCTCCAAAGTGACATTGTCACTAATCTTGCTTTTCGATTTATAATGGGGTCGTTTCCAAAATTTTAAAAGTATTTTTTTCTGAAAGAGCATGCTTGAAAACATACAATCTGACCATTTTTTAAATAATTTGTTTAAGTTTAATATTTTTAAAAAATTACTTAAATCGCTGCTTTTTCATTTTTTAACGCTTCTGCCGATGACATCACAAATGATGAAATGCCATTCAGTGTTGCCATTCACGGTTCAAAATATTTAATTCGCATCTTTACTCACGTGTATTGGCAACGATATGGTTGATAGACAGCGTAGAGCGCAATTTTAATTCGCTTTTTGGTTATCATAACGTGGAAATGCGGCACAAAATGCGCCAATCATCATTTGTGACGTCATCAAGACTACGCTTTGTTTGTAAAATCGAACATTTTAAAACACTAATTAAAAAAAATAACTGTTTGGAAAATGAAAGTATTTTCTGGGCCCATATTATTTTTTTTTGCTCATTCAATCCATTTCAATGACTAAAAGTAGTACTTTTGACTCAAGGAAACCACCCCATTTAAAACAAAACAACGAACCTTACGGCTCTCCTCCGCGAGCCGGTTGCCTACTGCATTTTACTGGAAGTCTGGTTAAGCCATTCGGAGACAGCTATTGCGTAAACTAAGAAAGTAGATTAGAAACCACTAAATACCAAAACCATTGCAGTCGAGGACTCCTGCGAATTTACTTTACATTCATTGCTATAAAACCTGAAGAATAATTCACTGCCACCTCGACTTTTGCCGCCATCCTTATAGCCCTTCTCCTTTTTTGTTGCACCCATTACATTTCTTAGACATACGAAGCATTTCTTAGGGAATCGAATTGGAAAATGACAAATTTTGCACGCATTCTGATTGTCTTACGTGATGCTCCAATCATCTTAATGTATCCTTGTATGAGTGTTTTTTTCTTCGTGTGATTTTGGTTTTCTAATTTTATTCCAAAATTATTATGCTCCCAGTCATATTGTAAGCTATATTATAAAGTACTTCCCTTAGCATAAAATTAATTTAAACCTTCATTTAGTTGCATTCTTAGCTTTAAACTATTTTAGGTTGCAAAATGGAAAGCTTCATTATAGGAATCAATGATCGTTATAACAATAATGAGCAAATTGATTTTTTTCTGCCTTGTTTCCTCATACTGTATAAGTTTCAATCTTGGATAGAATGCTATGAGACATCTTCTCAAGCAATAATACGGTATACGCTCAAAATGTCGCGGCCAAAATGTCGCGGCCAAGATGTCGCCAGTTCAAAACGTCGCCAGCCCGAAATGTCGCCGGCCCGAAATGTCGCCGGCCCGAAATGTCGCCGGCCCAAAATATCGCCAGCCCAAAATGTCGCCGGTCCAAAATGTCGCTGGGCCAAAATGTCGCCAGTCCAAAATGTCGCCAGCCCAAAATGTCGCCGGTCCAAAATGTCGCTGGGCCAAAATGTCGCCGAGCTAAAATGTCGCCAGTCCAAAATGTCGCCAGTCCAAAATGTCGCCGGTCCTAAAGGTCGCCGGCCCAAAATGTCGCCTGTTCAAAATGTCGCCTGTTCAAAATGTCGCCATTCCAAAATGTCGCCGGCCCAAAATATCGCCTGTTCAAAATGTCGCCTGTTCAAAATGTCGTCTGTCCAAAATTTCGCCTGTTCAAAATGTCGCCATTCCAAAATGTCGCCGGGTCAAAATGTCACCGGTCCAAAATGTCGCCGGGCCAAAATGTCACCGGTCCAAAATGTCGCCGGGCCAAATTCCCTCGTTCAAGTGATACGAAAAATTTAAATGTACGTCGATTATTTTCAGCATAGAAGTTGCGAAAGAATGCTAATTGCCTTTCAAAGTAAGTTCCTTGAAAATTTTCAAAAATTGTCTTCTGTCTTAGTTCGTAAACGTCAGACATATTATAGAAAATCAATAATATGCAGGAAAACATACGTTTTTCTGCATATTAGTGCATACGTAAACGTACGTGAGGATGGTGCAACGGAATTCTCTTTCTTATTTAAAATGACTGCTATATTTCAAGACGTAATACAAGGATTCAGACAAAAAAATTGCTATGGAAGTAAAACTAAACGGAAACAGGAACTATTATTTCTGTTTTAAAATGATTTTTTTAATTAATTGCGCGAGTCATAGCGTACTTAAGTAAAAATTAAATTTAAATATTTTCTTTAGATCGTCTCAAGATCAGGCAATAGAGAAAGAGGGCGATTGAGCAAGATATCAAAAAATAAATAAATAAATTAGTCAAATTTTCCTCTTTTTCTGTAGAATTTTGATTACCGGGGATATTAAAAACTGAATTAGCATTCTTTCACAATTTTTGCAGTAAAAATTAGCTACTCGAAAGATCGATTCCTTTCAAGAACAATTTATTCATTTAATTATTACTAGAAAGTCGCCCGTCAAGGTAGGACGGGTGAAACTACATTTGAACGAAGCCATTGCCTGTTTGGTGATATTTTGATAGTTGAAATGGTTAACTTAACTCCAGTAGATTAACCCTAAACTCCAGTAGGTAGCGTTCATTGTTGACCATTTTTTCGTTTCTTCATTCCCCTGAAATGAAACAGTCTTATCACTAAAATTGTTACGTTTCTGGATCGAGTTCAGCCTTTCCCTGAATGTTAAACATTACGGAAACATAATATAAAATTATCATGCTGTGGTGCGAGTTTCACTGTTGAAGCACGCGGGTTACTCGATCATTGGCTATTATTTCTATGAGGATTGTCATCATTAATATATTGTTCTTTTTGAAATACCAAACCATATATAGAGCTGGAATAATAACCTTTTTTAAGCCAATTTTAATATGATGTCTAATTTTTTTCACGTTTGTTGCGATTTCATTGTTGGCTGGTGATTGGAAAAATCACAACAAATTCAAATTTGCATCTCTTGCCATTTTCGAGTCGTATTTTTAACAAATAAAGTATTTGTAATTGATTTCAGCATGTATGCAAAGCTTTTAAAGGAATTTTCAATTGTGGGGCAGAAGCATCGAATGTTGGGTACCCTTTGTTTTTGTCATTTACGACAAACGTGATAAAGAAACAACAATAATAATGTACGTGAAATGAAAATATAGAAACCTGATATTAGGATCATTTAAGTTTGAAACCTTAAACAAAGTTTTAGCAGTAAGTATTTTTTTCAAAATTCAGACAACAACTCTTTAAAACCCCTGGTAAAACAAGAACAATTTTATAGAAAAAGGCTGCGCGCACGAAGTCAGAATCGAACTAAGTTTGAAGTAAAAGCATCGGAGTCGGAGTCTGGAGTCAAAGGTTTGAAATTCTAAGAGTCAGAGTTGGTCATTTTCCTTCAAAGGGCGCAGGTGTGCCAGTGCAAGCGCAGCTCACTGTCAAAAAAAAAAAAAAAAAATCCGAAACGTTACTGATTATTTCCGTGGAATATTTCGGGATTTCACAGGTTTTTATCCACTTCCTGAGAAAATCAAGTATATTTGTCAAAAGGTTTCCTGAATTGTTACAAGTTGCACAAGTGCAGGCTACTTACTGTTGTGAAAAATACTTAAAGCTACCAGTTTAAAGGTTAACTGAGCGTATTTAATAATTTTATTGGCTTTAGTTCAATTACGCCCCGTTCATATTGACAAAGCTCAGAATAAGAGTGAATAAGTATCTGGATTCAGTAGCTTTGCAAGAACTGCTTTCGAGTTAGATTCGTGGTACTTGCCTGCAATTCTGTCTTAGCTTTGGACATGTTTTCAATAATGCTTTAGGCAATCTTTTGGAAAAGCAGGAAGGTGTCAAACTATTATATTAAACTTACTAAAGTTTTCTTTAAAGGTTCCAAAGACACGAATGGCTTTGATCGGGGAAATTACTGAACTCTTCAGAAAGATGCCAGAATATTTTCAGGAAGGTTACTGAGTTTTAGCGAAAAACATGCCTGTTATTTTCAAAATATGTTACTTGCAGATGTTAGACACATTAGTAGCTCATTATTTTCCAGCAGCGCGTCTGAATTTTTTTTACAGTGTTAGAAAAGATGTCAATCTGATTTTGGGGTGAAGGAGTTGGAATCGAAGGCTCCGAAACTCCCAGGGCAAGAGTCAGCCATTTTCCCTCCAACCGTGTAGCACTGATATATAAAATAGTCCTCTCTCTCTTTCAACCCCCCCCCCCCCTCTCTTTCTCTCTCTCTCTCTTGAGTGATATATTTAAATTTAGTTTATTTTTCATCGTTTATTTAACTACATTTACTCACGCAAACGATAACGAAAATCAACTTAGAACGGAAACAATGCCTGTTTTTGTTTAGTTTCACTTGCATACCACCTTTTTTTTTAATGAATCCTTGCATTACTTCTTGAGATATAGCAGTCACATAAAACGCGGAAAATTATTCTGTGCGCCATCCTTTTGGGATGATTGAAGCCAAAAATAAATAAGCAACTCGCCATTTAAGATATACCTGTAGACCGAATTTTGTCTGAATCCTTGTATCACTTCTTGAGATATATCAGTCACAAATAATAAAAAAGAAAGGGAAAAAACATTATATTGCACCACCCTCTGGTGTTATTTTCTCCGACTTCTGTCCACCTGCTGCATCCTAACATTTTATTTGATTCCGGGCATCATTCTTGAGAAATGTCAGTCACGCATATTGATTATTGATGGAAACGTTCAGTTGCTCCACTATCTTGAACCAATTGGCGCAAAAAACCACCTAGCCCTAAATCATGGGTACTCGCGGGCATCGTTCGAATTCTTACTACAGGTTTTTAGGTAGAATGGCAGCAAAAAATCGGAAACATACACACGTACTATTCTTAAAGAAAAGTTCAAAACAATGCAGCGAACGTCTGAACTGATCGCCGTCAGAACTTTTTACAGTTGGTAGATAGCGAATCACAAGAAATAAGATAACATAAAAAATGAAAAGTGCGTTTGCTTGTAGTCTGTATTTATTTGCTGAAAAACAGCCAATGGTTATGAAACAAAACGGCAGAAAGTTTTTAGAATTTATCAAGAAACTTATTTCTCTCAGTTCCATTTTTAATGGAGACATTCATTTAAGGCAGTTACCATTTATTCGCAAATTTGATGTTTAACACCATTGTTATACATTTACATTTTTCTTACCGACTGAATGAGCGAATTTTGAATCGGCGACCTCCTAGACTGGCCTGGCGACATTTTGAACCAGTGACATTTTGGACTGGCGATATTTCGACCCGACGACATTTTGGCCTGGCGACATTTTGGGCAAGCGACATTTTGGACCGGCGACATGTTAGACCGGCGACATTTTGGGCAGGTGACATTTTGGACCGGCGACATTTTGGACTGGCGACATTTTAGGCCGGCGACTTTTTGGACCGGCGACATTTTGGACTGGCGACATTTTGGGCAAGCGACATTTTGGACCGGCGACATTTTGGGCAAGCGACATTTTGGACCGGCGACATTTTAGACCGGCGACATTTTGGACTGGCGACATTTTAGGCCGGCGACATTTTGGACTGGCGACATTTTAGGCCGGCGACATTTTGGCAGCGACATTTTGTCCCGCGACATTTCGGTGCGACATTTTGACCCTAAACCCAATAATACAGGGTGTCCAGCAAAGGACTCCCTGGTTTCAAAATTAAATATCTCGGAAACAAAGGAAATAAACATATAAATTGGAATAAAATAAACGGTATGTTTATCGTGAAACCCATACAAATCATATACAGGAACTTGGAAATTAGTTTTAAAAACTGTCAACAGGTAGCACTGCACAATGTAATTGCAATAGGAGTCTCTATAAATAGTGCTGCGAAGAGATTAATTGTTTCAGCAGTAGTTTAGTCTCTCAAATATGCTTACATATACGCTAGAAATTATCGTTCAACTTCTTTGCAGCACTCTATTGCAATTACAGTGTGCAGCGCCACCTGTTTGCACTTTTTAAAACTAATTTCCAAGTTTCCGTACATGATTTTTAAGGGTTTCACAATAAACATACTGTTTATTTTATTCCAATATCGTCCTTTGTTTTCGAGATATTTAATTTTGAAACCGGGGAGTCCTTTGCTGGACAGCTGGACACCCTGTATATGTTGCATTCATTTAGCAAAGACCAAAATGATATTACTAATGCAGAGATATTTTTCTATTGCCTTTACAACTGTATTTAACGTAATGTAGTGCGCGGAAAACAAGAAAATGAAATAAGCAGGAGGACTGCGGAAACTTAAAGCCACGAAATGTGTTTCTAATCTGATTTTTGGGCATAAATATTTGAAACTTTGTCAAGTCAAGTTGGAGACTTCCTAATGATAAGTGAGAAAAATAGCTATTAAATAATGCAGGAATATATAATTCATAAATATTTATTCAAGTTTTTTTAAATGATCATTGTGTCATTAGCTTCTATCAGAAATTTGGTGAATTTCCAATTTACAAAATTCCCGATTAAACAGTTGATCCCCACCACTTTGGTTGGATCAAAAAGTTATCGATATTGCGACTATTATTTCAAACATTTACATATTTCACAATTTTGATCTCAAGTCATACTACCTAAGTTTATTTTCATTACGCTGATCTACGTTCAGAAAAAGATAAATCAGAAGACTTTCAATTTTCAGTAAAAAAGAAACTGTTTCTCTATTCTGCAATCCAAATAAGCGGCAAAGGAAAATTTTTTTCTAATACGTTTTAGCTAAAGATAAAAAATGTTTATAATATACTTCAGATAAAATATTCGAAATAGCTCATTTACGGTTAAAATGTTTGAATAAGTTTCTGCTGTGTTGATTGACCAGTTAGGATTAAATTCTGCTTGACTCGGTTTACGATGTATCTTCTTGTATGGTAAAACTGCTACTATTTCTAATTAGAGAACCCACAGGAAGAGTGTTGGATCTCAGAGCCAGAATGACGTAAGTCTAAACTCTCGCTGTAGTCACACTCGCGCTGTAGTAAAAGATTTTTCACTCAATACAAAACATAAAACATTACAAAAATGTATCCTCTGCGATTCCTGTATCCTCTGCGATTTTGTAATTCTGATTTTCGTTCCATAAAAAACAGAGGTATTTACAGAAATCGATTTGTACTTCTACTGTGACATACAAGGTGTTGAGTAACCTTAAACATATAAAAACTCACAGAATATTCATGGCAGTTATTGTTTGGCATCAAAAATGAATAAGGACGGACGCAATAAACAATGCCAGGTGAATAAAACGCAACGCAGCAGAGTTTACAAGTTTGGCTTCTGTTTGTTCTTCTAGAAATCTTCGACATCTTTTTTGAAAAGGGTCATAAGAGAAATTTTCACTGCATTTAAACTTTTCTTTCCCTTCTCTTTCAAGCCAAAATCCACGAGAGAACACAACTTTAACCGCTTCAGGGTTTTCATCTGATTCAACAGGTGCATACGTACGCCCAACACAATCTACTTCCTTCAAACTAACTCCGTTACACAAAGCACAATGAGCGTTCTTGTAATACACATTCGAATTCTTTTCTTTCCTTTCTCCGTAGTAGTATCCACACATCTTCGACACAGCATTATCTGTGTAATTTCTTGGGCACTGAGAAATCATATTTGGAGCACAATATTTAAGTTTACCATACACGTCGTTAGGTTGATAAAACAAAAATGAACACGACACAAATGAATCATTAACTTTTAACCCCCATTTCCCTAGACTCTCGTTTAAAGTCAGAAAATTTCTAATGTACTTTTGGTTAAAAGAAAGTTCTCGAAATCTAGCTGGGCATGATACTTCTATGGTCCAATAATGCAAATTTTCATCCATTTCGTTATTGCAAATTGCGCAATTTTTGTTGGCATACGTAATCTTCGTCTTAGAACTTGTTATTAACAAATTCCCCATCATGTCACCTGGATCGCGATCTTGGTCTGAACAGGCACCGATGGTTTCCACATGGCCTTTGAAATCCTTGGAGCACGATCGTTTTGAAAACACGGGTGTGGTAACTTGTTCAGAACTGCAGAAATATTTCATTTCATTCGCAGACATTAAGGGGAAGCTCTCTGCATCTACGCAGCATGTTCCATACTCGTGGCAATCGGTATCACAGCTGCAAGTACGGAAAATATCTTTAATTGTGCATCTGTCGAATGTAGAGCAGCCATCTCCTTTTACCGAGACGTCCAATGCTTTTATTTTGTTGACAGCGATGGCAACAGTGAAAAGGAGCCTCAACATACTTGGATTCATGATGAAGAGTAATAGTAGACAGAAATGTAGCTGAAATATAAAACAATACGAAATTAATACATATGCCAACTTGAGACGAAAAATTAAATTTTTAACATGTGTTCTTAGTTTCCTGACGGAGAGACATCACTAGATAATTTCGCTTCAGATGAAGTTGTAGTGTCATCAGTTTTACCATGCTCTATGTGGATAAAAGGAGATAAGAAGGAGTCATGCAGTGCAATATACCAACAGCTCGGTTATCACATTCAGAGACTGCAGTTTCGACTCTGTCGTGGACGCATCAGTCTTGAATAGTGAATAACCGAACTGGAGGCAAATGTCAGTTGATTGAAGATGAGAGTGCCAACAAGCTAGTAAAAAAAGCACTCTTCTGTTATAAGCAAGAAGTTCCATCCATAACTAAAGAAGTCTACTTTTCCCATGTACCAACATCGACTTTCCTTTATTTGCTCAATATTCTTTTAATTAGCTAAGACTGCAAATTATATCAAACACACCTTTTTAACATTTTTAAAAGATTTCTAAAAGCAAAATATGCCTCTCTCATCTGATGAAATAGATCAGTAAAAAATAAATATACGAACAAATATATTAATAGCAATAATTAAACAATGTTTCTCTTTCTTTTGGGTAAAAATAAAAGGCCTCGGGCTTTATTTTTCCCCTGTAGTCAAAAATTGAAAAAAGTATACTTGAGAAAGTAAATAAATAGATAATAAAATATCCAGTTTAATAAAGATTTTTTTCAATAAATAAATAAATAAATAAATAAATATATGTATATAAATCGTCTGCACAGCTCTTTCTTTCTGTGTAAAAACAAAGCACTCTGAATTTCCTTTTATGTCCAGTTGCCAATCATAAAAGAGATAAATTAAAACTTTATACTGAAAATAAAAGCAAAACATGTCAACTATCATTATTTTACAGTAAAAACCACTACTGCGGAGTTGGAGTTGGACTCGCAGAGTCCAAGCCGAACTTATTTTGAGTTAAAACAGCCGGTGTTGGCAGTCGAAGACTTTGCAATTCCAAGATTCGAACTCGTTCATTTTCACTCCAAATCCAAGGCTGTGGAGTCAGAGTTGGAGTCGGGCTCATTTTGGGGTACAGAAGCCAGAGTTGGAGTCGAAGGCCCTAAAATTCTGGTCCGACTCTGTAACCATAGTAAAAATATTTGCGCTTTGAAATCGTTTTATTTTGATTCAGTCATACGAATTTATCTCTGACTTCCGCCAATGTTAAATCTACGAGAGATGGTATTTCGATTTTTATTAAAACCTTTTTTCCTATTTCTTGAAACAAAAATTAGGAACATGTTCAGAATGTGCATAACTCTTTCAATATTTTGGTACCTTTTCCCATAGAAGTCAATCTTTAAAAAAAAAATGAATTGTTAAAAAATGGCATCCAAATTTAAGCTTATCTGCATTTAAGCTTATACATTTAAAGCTAAATATAAAAAAATCTTTGTATTCATCTTCTTTATCAAGTGTTTTACCAACAATGCTTGAAGCGAATTCCTCTTTAAGTTTGGGATCTATATTTGCTTTAAATTTCCCTGTAGAGGCTAATGCTAAGTTTTTTGAACTGTTTGAACGAAAAATTGTTAAAATCAAAAAGTGAAATTTATGGGAATGAGGTGTAATCGCCAAGAACTTTAGAACAAAAAAAGTTTTTTGAAAACGGAGTATTCATTTAAGCATTATTAGTGGGGGGGGGGGGGGCAGGGGGCAGACAGACATACTGACAGACACACATTTTGCCCATTGCAAAACCCTTCTTTACAACTTTTGATATTTCGATATTTATTCAATTATTTTATTTGCGTTTGACTTTTCTATGCTTTTAGCGATTTTTTAAAGAGTATTAAGCCTTCTTTCATGCTTTTATTTTCTTTTTTACTTTAATGAGAAAGTAGGTTAAAAACAGAAAATAATTGCGGATCACAAATGAAACAGTCTATTTGTACGATACCCCCTACCGTGTAAGTTCTTGATAGATGTCAAACTAGGAACAATATATAAAAGGATAACGAGCGTTGGAACACATATTCCTTAATCTATGCACATTAGCATATTGAGAAACAGCGCAATTGTCCAGAAATATCTTTTTATGCTAGAAAGTGACAACAAGTTTGGAAAAAACACTTAAATTTAATATGTGCTCTCCAGCCTCCTGAAAAACACCACGATTGAAAAATATCTTTATGAACAGTCCTTGGCAATATGTGAGAGAACTAATGAGCTCGTATTTGCTTCCTCAATTCCCAGAGCTGATTCATAAAAGTAAATTACAAATTTAAATAATTTTTTTTTTTTTTTGAAGACAAAAATGTATTTCCCGCATCGAGTCTTGTGCTGTTACATAACATAAGAAATTGAAAGGGAAAGTTTGAAGATTTTTCCTAAGCGTTTCATGACACATGTAATTAACTGCCCGCTGCCGCTAAGTACTTCCTCTTATTTCTCTGAGATGTCAAAATAAAGAAAAGAAAAAATGCTACTGAAAACGTTGTGAGTGTGTCCCGCAGCATTTTCCTCAGAAATGTTTTCTTTTAGTAATGATACTCCTCACATGCTTTTAATAATTGTGATGTATGTATGGACATGCATACATTCAGTCAGTTCTCGATAATACGAAGCCTCATAATTCGAATATCCCTTTTTCTTAAAGTTTCCATTGAGTGCCAAACTGTAGAGAAGGGTGTGGGATATTCCCATAGCTCGAAGGTTTTAACCAGCTACTTGGGACTTCGAGAGTTAATTGTCCTCAATCTAGGTAGTTGGGGTTTTCAGGGATTGTGGTTTTAACGCTAATGAGGTTTTTTTTTAGACAAATGTCTGTTTTGTAACGAGTTCTTTTGGGTGTTCCCCTTATTTGGTGACTTTCTTTCCGAAGAAGATTCATAGGGACTGTTGACGATATTTTTGGGTAAAAGAGCATTCTGGGGACGTCGGCAACGATCTGGCTGATCGCTTAGCAAGAACTGCAGCTGACGACCCGCAATTTCCTTCTTCATCTATTCCTCTTCCAAAATCTTCACTAATTTCATACATTAAAAAACAAACTTTAGATGACTGGCAATTTAGGTAGAATGAAGCGGATACTGGACGTAGTCTTCGAATTCTTCTCCACCGTTCGTTTTTCTTCCCGCATTAAAAGTAGGTTTGAGACAATTTTCCTTTCTGGCCATGGACCATTCCCACAATATCTTCACAGATTTAACCTTTCTGATTCTGCTAGTTGCTCTTGCGGGGAATTAGGTTCTCCGGAAAATTACATTTTTTTCTGTCTACTAACATCGCATTTGCATATCAGACGTATTCAGTCTTTCACTCAATAAAAACATATTAACTGCCTTTTCACAACATCATACCCGCATCAGATTTAACTCGATTTTCAGTCTATTGGTTAATGAAGGCTTCATGTTTCAAGGCGTTGACTAATACACGTATTTTTTTCTTTTTTCAATAGTTAATACCGTTTAAATTCAGGTTTTTTTCTGCACTTTAACACATTATCTTCTGTAAAGCAAAAACTCTCTACTGTCGTTTATATTTGATTGTATCATTGTAAAGCTTTTATGCATTGGTTGTGTCTACTTTATTACATATATTAATGTTAAATTACCAAAGGAATGGAACAGTGTAACAATTTAGGTGGCCCACGTTTATTATTTCGCTTTCACATTAACTTTGTTTTGCTCGCTCAGATTGTCCGAGCTCCAAACAATGACTAATTATTGTCTCTTGCAGGCAGGTTTGGTTTTTAGTAATTACTTGCAATTCTGTCTTAGCTCCGACCATAATTGCTAAAGGAGCTTCGGTATTATTATAATCAAATCCAAGTTTTCTGTGAAAGATTCTGATTTCTTCAAATAAGGTGTTCAGTACTTGCTTAAGCTTCGTCCATAGATGCGGTAGCAGCTTTGCTTTTTTTATCCCAGTTTTCTGTGAGGGTTTCTGATTTTTTTTTCTAGAAATATGAAGGGCTTTTAATGAGAAGATTTATGAATATTCTTCAGACAGATAACAATGTCAGGAATATCGCTGACTTTCCGCGGGAAACTTTCCTGTTTTGCCAGATATGTTACTGGCAGAAATTAGGCACAATAGCTGCTCATTATTTTCCAAGAACGGCTCAGATCTCTTTTACATATATGTATAGTTCGAGTGTTTAGCAATACACTTCATCAGAAAAAAAAATAAGCAAAAAAAAAAAAAAAAAGACAAATTAATTTGAATTTTGACATCTTGAATTCAAATTATGTTTTTCGCAATCACGAGTGTGTGTATGTAGGCGTGTGTGTTTGTGTGTGGAGGGTTTGTGTGTTTGTGTGTAGGGCGTATGTGTATGTGTGTGTAGGCATGTGTGTTTGTGTCTGTGTGCAGGCATGAATGTGTGGGTAGTTGTGTGTGTGTGTTTGTGTGTGTATGTGTTTGTGTGTGTTTGTGTGTGTATGTGTTTGTGTGTGTGTGTGTGTTTGTGTGTATATGTGTGTATGTGTTTGTGTGTGTGTGGTTGAGTGCATGTGTGTGTAGTTGTGTATGTATGCGCTTGTGTGTAGGACATGGATGCAACCTGGAGACGGCTTTCGCTATAGGAGCAGCATCGTGAGGAATCGGTCGACGGTGATGCTGCAGAGGGTGACGGTGGGAAAATAAAATCAATGGACATCAAAACAGTCAAGTGAGAACAATAAGCAATCGTGATTGCTCAAAAAAAAAAAAAAAAAAAAAAAAAAAAAAAAAAACCTTTTAAAACTTAAAAAAAAAAGAAAAAGCGATGAGTGTGTTGAAAAAGCTTCCTTTTGCGTGTAACGAACAATAGCAATTTTATCCGCAAATTACACTCTTTAAAATACGCTTAAATATGTAAAATTATAGTTTTATTCAAGATCATTCAGACAAGCAGTCTTCGAATACTGCCATTCTGAGCTTGTCTAGTATATAATGAGTTAAAATAATGACAGCATGCTTGAATACTTATCCTAATTTTACGTGTCTTTGTTTAGTTTTTCTTATTTTTATGTAAACCAAAGTAAATTTGTGATTCATTGTTGATAGAATGTTTTGAATGAATGCTGATAAGTCATACATTGTACTGTTTGTGCTGAACAAAATTTTCTTGCACAGTATGAGCTTGTATTTTTTGTAGCACTATTGTTTGCTTTTTCTCTTTTTCAGTTTTATTGCTGCATGAAATACTTATAAAGTAAAGGTAGTTTCTTAGTTTGTATTTCTGGGTGATTCTCGAAAAAGCTAACAAAGTCATGCGAGGGAAGAATAAAAGAATAAGAAAAGAATTGCTGCAGTCCAGGGGCACCCATACGCCCCAAGTTCAACGGCACAAATCCCCCCCCCCCACAAAAAAAATCTAAACCCTCTTTCCCTTGTTTATTTTTTTGCTCTCCCTTTTTTATTTATTTTTTATGAAATTATTTATTTTTAATTATTATTATTATTATTACTTTATTAGAAAGGTTCTGTGCTACGCCTATGACAAACACACACACATACTAAATAAATAAACAAAATAAAATGTAAACAGAATAAAATAAAATTAAATAAGTATTCGAAATAAAAAAAAATCAATAAATAAATTCAAATAAATAAATAAAATTTTTAAAATCCCCCCCCCCATTTAGATGGCTCAACTTGCGCCATAATCCCCCAATGTGGGCACCCCAGCTGCACTCAGAAAGTTGTTAATTTTTAATTGTAAGAAATACTTTTTCCAACTTATTTCCGTTCATGCAAAAGGCATAGTTTATTTTATTGTTCCTAAACGAATTTCTAAAGTACCAGAAAGTCACTCTCCTGGCGTGTCCGAATATTTTTCATAGGTACTTAAATAACTTAAAATTTTTGTATCAACATACCACAAATCAAATTAGTTCTAGTGAATTATGTAACTAAAGAAATAAATTACCGTTGTTTTTATCTATTTCATTATTTTGTTAATCAAGGTACATCATATTAAAGTTTGTCCCATGGTAATCATGTCACTCTGCTGACTAGAAATGTGTTTAACAATATTACGTTGTTAAAAGAAAGAAATTTCGACTCTGTTATATAACAATACTATTTACTCCCACCATTTTATTAAGTTCGTCATGTATTTTGTAGATTCGATTTGCCTAGTGTTCTTATATTTTTAAAGTTTGAAATTGAATGCAACAGTTTTACGGTCACGCCCCAGGGCAAGATATGTGTTTCATATAAAAAGTTTTTTTTTTTTAATTCATTTATACCTATTATGTTCAACTAAATAAAGAATAAAAGAACAACACCTTTTACCTTAAATATAATTCTTGTCCTGGGTAAAGGGTGTGTAAGAAAATCATCACCAGGAGAGCATAATAAAAATGTGGTGTAGTTAAAGTGTGATTCCCTTTATTTTTCTCTTATTAAGATTCCCATAAAGACTCAGTGTGAATTAAGCAAAAAGTTTAAGCATTTTTATTGAAAAAGAATTTGGGGTTAGAAAATATCAGGCATTTGTTGAATCAGTTTTATGTGTATGTGTTTACATTTCCCCCAAATCTTATCGAACATTTAGACACTAATAAAAATTATTTCTAAAATCGGTAGAACATTTAGGCACTACTAAAAATTATTTCTTAATCGGGAGCAGCTATTTTTTTGAAATCTGCTTTTATTAGTGAACTGTAAAAACAATTCAGAAACGTTCTGAAAAATAATGGACAAATAATGTGTCCAATTTCTGCCAGTAACATATCTTGCAAAAACCAGGAACGTTTTCCGAATAAAATCAGTAGCCTTTCGGAAATTATCCTTGAAACTCTCCGAAGAGCTTGGAAATATCCTATGTTGAAGCCTGTTATGTCTCGGATACTATAAAGGAAAATTTGGAAGGTTATCTGATTAGAATCTTCCTGAAATTCCTAAAAAGCGCAAGATGCATCCATGGACCAAAAGGACAGAAATTCAAGTAGGGACCAAGCATCTACCTAGCCTGCAATATTGTGCGATGCAGAACTACAATTATCCAGTGACTTATCTTCTCTTACTGGGAAATATAGTTTGTCTGGTTGAACTGTAATCTATTTAGAGCCGATACAATAATTAAACACGCTCAGAAAATCTTTAAACTGGTATTTAGAAATATTTTTCACAGCAATAAACAGTCAGCATTTGTGCAATTTGTAGCAATTCAAAAGGCAATTCATTTTCCAGGATGATTCTGCTCCGTGCCATTGGGCAAAACTGGTAAATAACAATTAAAAAACGTTTATCTTGCCATTAGACTTAAATGGACATGGGGTTAAGTAATTTTTTTTCTCTAAACTCACACACAGGATTAGAAATGAAAAAATGAGCATGGGGTCAGCAGTTTGCATTGGCCCGGAAACAGCCTCGATCTACGTAAACAATTATCGTTCCCGCTGTTAAATGTTTATTTCATATTCAAAACCAATTTATGTGATTTATACTTTGTTATCTTGTATGAAGTACTAGCAGTACCCGCACGGCGATGCCCGTACTAAGCATTTAAAGGAATTCCGTTGAATAAAAAAATTCCTGCCCCCCCCCCCCCTTATGTGAAATAATCATCTTTCAAAAAAACCTTTTAAAGACTTTGAAATTTAAATCTATTCACCAAGACATTTTAAAAGATTTACAGTTGCTTTAAAACTCAAAATAATCATCCAACTGCATAGTTCATCGCTTAACGCGCCAAGCAATCACGCTACGATAACCCTGCCTTTTAGCGAATGAAACGGTTTTTTATCTACAATTTGAAATGTTTCAACAAATAACCAAAAAAAAAAGACATCATATAGTATCTTTCAAATGTAAAATAATTCCGCAACTCTATTGTTTGTCGCCAAACCCGCCAAGCGACCACGCTCCCATAACCCAGCTCTTAGCGAGCGAAGCGAACTCCAATTGATTATCTATCTCATCTGTATAACGAAAAAAGAAGTAAAAGTGCCGTGGTACACTCGAAAATCGCGTCAGAAAAAAATAAGAAGAAAAAGTCGTATATTTCATTCGGTTAAAAACAAATGAAAAGTTTCTTTGCAATTCAAACAATTCGCTAAAACATTGAATTACATTTACAGTTGCTTTGAAACTTAAAATAATCTACCAACTAATACTATCACCAAACTCGCCAAGCGACCGCGAGACCGGAACCCAGCATTTTTGCGAGTGAAGCGGATGTTTTTTTCTTTTTTTGCAATCAAAAACGCTTCGCCAAATAAACGAAAAAGACGTCAAATTACATAAACAGTAGCTTTCAAAAGTAAAAAATTCCGCAAATCTATTGTTTATCGCCAAATTCGCCAAGTGACCCAGCTGCCGTAACTCAGCCGATTGCGAGTGATACGAACTCCGACCGATTAGCAACAAAAAGTTCCAAGAAAAAAAAGTTCCTTGATTAAAAGAAATCCTCTCTCCCCCCTCTGATGTAAAATAATCAATTTATTTTACTAAAATGCGAAAACAGCCTTTGAATAGCTAAAAACAATTATTCTCAATTTAAATATTTCGCCAAATAAACAAAATATATATCAAAATTACATTAACAGTAACTTTTATTGTAAAAAATCCCGCAATTCTATTGCTTATCGGCAAACGTGCCAAGCGACCACCCTACAGTAACCCACATAATTAGCGAGCGAAGCGAACTCGGACCAATTAGCGATCCAATGTTTTTAACGAAAATGTTGAAACGAAAATTACCCAGCAGAAAAACAACGTAATTAAAAAACACAATACATCTAGGATGAAAAGAAAATCTTGTATCTCGTACCCCGTAAAATGTAAGAACATATTAAAAATGTGCTTACATCGTCGTCATGTCTGATGCGTCTTTTCTAATTTCTGTTTTAATGGAACGTTCGCAATAAGTTATGACTCCATTTATTCATTTAGCAAATAATTTTACATGTAACTGGATCATTTCAAGTCTATTTGGCGAATTACTGGGATTTCTCATTTGGTGGACTTTTTTAATTTAAGTGGCTTGGTTTAATTATTTGGAAAATTACTTTTCATTGTATTATTTTTGTTTCAATTCTTGCTTTTTGCTCAAAAAAAAAAAAGAAAAAAATATATTAATTTGAATTTTTGGCATCTTGAATTCAAATTATGTTTTTCGCAATCACGAGCGTGTGTATGCGCGTGTGTGTTTGTGTAAGCGCATGTGTATGTGTGTGGGTGCGTGTGTGTGTAAGCGTATGTATGCATGTGTGTGAGTGAGTGTTGTGTACGCGCGTGTGCGTGTAGGCGTTCGTGTGTGTGTGTGGGCGTTCGTGTGTGTGTATGTAGGCATGTGTGTTTGTGTCTGTGTGCAGGCATGAGTGTGTGTATGTGCGTGTGTAGGAGTGTGTGAAGTCGTGTGTTTGTATGTGTGTGAGCGTGCGTGTGTGTAGGACATGGACGCCTCCGACCAGGAGAAGCCGATAGCTCAGGACCGGGGGACAGCCGCGCCTGGAGGACGGCGGGCGGTGGTGCTGCAGCAGGCCCCTGGTCCAAGCTGAAAAAGGAACCGGAACATCAAGGATGGTCAAGTGAGAACAATAAGCAATCGTGTTTGCTCAAAAAAAAAAGTTATAAATGAAATAATTTTAAGAAAAAGTGAAAAATTAATTTGAATTCTGACATTTTAAATTTAAGTTATGTTTTTCGCAATCACGAGTTGCGACTTGACCCTATGCATTGGGGTTATTGTTTCTGGAAACGGCTCCTGTCCCTCTAGGTCTGCCTCTCCTCCTGGGTGGTTACGTGTGTAAAGTTGTGTGTGTGTAGGCGCGCGTTTGTGCATGTGTAGGCTTGTGTGTGTGCGTAGACCTGTGTGTATGCACATAGGCATGTGTGTGTGTGTGTGTATGAGCGTGTGCGTGTGTAGGACATGGACGCCACCGTCCAGGAGAAGCAGATTTCGGGGGACAGTGGTCAGGACCAGAGGAGTCGTGCCTGCAGAGGCACGGATCAAGCTGAAAAAGGAACCACAATGCCAAGGACGGTCAAATGAAAACAATTAGCAATCGTGATTGCTCAAAAAAAAAAAAAGTGACAAAATAATGCACGGTTTCGCCAAATAAATAGTTTCTACGTAGGTTTAATCAAACATGTTAATAATAAGCTACACAAAAACAATCGCCAAGATTAATAATGTGCCGAAAAGTACCTATAACGAAAAAAATTATATTAATTTGAATTTTTGGCATCTTGAATTCAAATTATGTTTTTCGCAATCACGAGCGTGTGTATGCGTGTGTGTGTGGGTGTGTGTGCGTGTGAGTGTAGGTATGCATGTGTGTGAGTGAGTGTTGTGTACGCGCGTGTACGTGTAGGCGTTCGTGTGTGTGTGTATGTATGCATGTGTGTTTGTGTCTGTGTGCAGGCATGAGTGTGTGTATGTGTGTGTAGGAGTGTGTGTGTGTGTGCGTGTGTAGGTGTGTGTATGCGTGTGTGTGTAGGATATGGACGCAACCTGGACACCGTTTTCGCAAGAGGAGCAGCATCGTGAGGCGGCCGGTCGACGGTGATGCTGCAGGGTTTGCTGGCGGGAAAATAAAATCAGCGTAACATCAAAAACAGTCAAATGAGAACTATAAGCAATCGCGATTGCTCAAAAAAAAAAAAAAAAAAAGGGAATCTGGCGTTTTTTCATCATTGGCGTCAGTTTTCGGCTTTAGTGCCTGCGCGAGAGGTATGTTTCGTAGCAAATCTAAATAAAGAGAACCGAAACATCTATTCACATAGGGTTACTATAAATCAGCAGGGTTACCACAGTAAAATTATTTACGCCAAAAATGAGACGACCGCGCCAGATTCCCAATTATAGAAATATCCCCCAAAACACCTTTCAAATAAGAGAAATATTCCTTAATATCGCCATTAGAACAGAACATATCATTTACCCTTAAAAATAACGTAAACAAGACCAGTAAGAGTCAAGTTGTTTTAAAGACTACGCATCCATTAAAATCGTACATGAAAATATTCCCTTGGGGGATATTTCGATAATGGACTTGTTTTCTTCAATCAAAAGTAATACTTAGTCACCGAAATTGATGGAATAAGCAAAGAAAATAACATGGACCCAGAATATTCTTTCATTTTCCCAACAGTTATTCTTTAATTATTTTTTTTAAATGTTCGATTTTACAAACAAAGCGTGGTCTTGATGACGTCACAAATGATGCTTTTTGGCGCATTTTGTGCCGGGTTTCCACGCTATGATAACCAAGAAGCGAATTAAAATTGCGCTCTACGCTTGCTATCAACCATATCGTTGCCAATACACGTGAGTAAAGATGCGAATTAAATATTGTGCTGTGTGAATGGCAACACAGAATGGTATTTCATCATTTGTGATGCCATCGGCAAGAAAAGTAAGCAATAAAAGCGCTCCGATTTACGTATTTTTTTAAAAATATTAAACTTAAACAAATTATTTAAAAAAATGGTCAAATCCTATGTTTTTACGCATGTACTTTCTGAAGAAAAAAAAAGAACTTTTAAACTTTTGGAAAAGACCCCATTGGGAATCTGGTGATCTTTCTTCTTAGGCGTCAATTTTTGGCTCTTGCGCCTGCGCGAGATAGTTTTCTTGCAAATCAAAACAAAGAGATCGGAAACATCAATTCACATATGGTTACTATAAATCAGCAGAATTACCAAAATAAAATCATTTACGCCAAAAATGCGACGACCGCGCCAGATTCCGAATTACCGAAATATCCTCTTGCCTTGCGAAAACCTAACCAAAATGAAATATATTTTAAATGGCATGCTGCACACACATACAGACACACACGCACACACACAGACAAAACCCCAATGCGTTAAAAACCAATTGCAAGAAATTTTAATTTTTGATACTCAAGCAAGAAATGGCAACAAATAATATTGTTCAGCTTTTTTTCAAGCTAAAATTAATCTCGCGCAAAAAATGGAGGAAGAAATTTCTTTTTGAAATAAATTAATGTTTACTTCAGACGCTTATAACTTTCTTTGTTGTCATTTTCCGATGTCCGCCACATAGTCCTTGCGGATATTTTCGAAATGATTATTTTTTACGAGCTTTCCAACGGTACAAAAACCGAAAAAATCGGGTCATTTCTTGGCATAGACGTATGTGCAAGTGGACATAAAATTGAGTTTTTAATTAGTATCTCCGTTAATTAGCATCCTACGTGGATGAGTCTGGAATATTTGTAACCCTCGTAAACTTTCGAATTTTTTAATACCTGGTTCGACCCTGAACTTGAGCCCGTTCTTGAGAATTTTGCATATGAGTGCATAACATTCTCCATCCCGTTTCACCCCCCTAAAATTGAAATTTCAAAAAATCCTTTCTTAGCACGCGCTTACATTATAAAATTAACCTATGTTCCAAATTTCAGCTTTCTAATCGTATCAGTAGTTTTGGCTGTGCGTTGATTGCCAGTCAGGACAAGCTATTTTGTCTATACAGACTAAGAATTTAAAGGAAGTCCGTTCAATTAAAAAAAAAAAAAAAAAAATTCACGCCCCCTTCCCCCCTCCCACTGATGTGAAGTGATCATTTTTCTTTAACTAAAATGCATACCAACCTTTTCAAAAAAAAAAAAAACTATTAAAGTTTCTTTTGAACTTAAAACTATTCGCAAAAACATTAAATTAGATTTACTGCTGCTTTAAACCTTAAAATAATCCTCTCACTGTATTATTCATCGCGAACGCGCCAAGGACCACGCAACTGGAACCCAGCCCGTTTGCGAGTGAAGCGGAAAGTCCGTTGAATAAAAAACAAAAAAAAAAAAAAAAAAGAAAAGAAAATTAATTTGAATTCTAAAATTTTGAATTCAAATTATGTTTTTCGCAATCAAGAACTGAGACAGGACCCTACTGATTGGAGTTATTGTTTCTAGAAACGGCTCCTGTCCCCCCCCCCCAAGTCTGCCTCTCCTCCTGGGCGGTTACTTGTGCATAGTTGTGTGTGTGCGTAGACCTGTGTGTATGCACGTAGGCGTGTGTGAGTGGATGTGTGTGAAGTCGTGCGTGTGTATGTGTGTGAACGTGCGTGCGTGTGTGTAGGACATGGACGCCTCCGACCAGGAGAAGCGGATAACTCAAAACCGGAGCAGCCGCGCCGCGCCGCCAGCAGACGGTGGGCGGTGGTGCTGCAAAGGCTTCTGGTCCAAGTTGAAAAAGGCACGGACGCCAAAAACGGTCAAATGAGAACAATAAGCAATCGTGATTGCTCAAAAATTAACTCTAATTTGAATTCCGAAACTTTGAATTCAAATTATGTTTTTCGCAATCACGAGTTGCGACAAGACTCTACTGGTTAGAGTCATTGTTTCTAGAAATGGCTCCCCCGCCCAAGCATGTCCCTCCTCCTGGGTGCTTACGTGTATATAGTTGTGTGCGTGTGTGTGTAGGCTTACGTGTGTGCACGTAGGCGTGTGTATGTGTGTAAAGGCGTGCGCGCGTAGGCGACTGTGTAGTGTGTATGAGCATGCGACATGCGTGTGTAGGACATGGACGCCACCGCCCAGCAAAAGTGGATTCCGGGGGACAGTGGTCAGGACCAGCCGCGCCGCCGCCGGTGGACGGTGGTGCTGCAGCCCTGGTCCCAGCTGAAAAAGGAACGGACGCCAAAAACAGTCAAGTGAGAACAATAAGCAATCGTGATTGCTCAAAAAAAAAAATTGAATTTTGTCATCTTGAATTCAAATTATGTTTTTCGCAATCACGAGTGTGTGTGTGTATGTAGGCGTGTGTGTGTTTGTGTGTGGGGGTATGTGTGTTTGTGTGTGGGGGGTATGTGTGTAGGTGTGTGTGGGGGGGTATGTGTATGTGTGTTGGCATATGTGTTTGTGTCTGTGTGCAGGCATGAGTGTGTGGGTAGTTGTGTGTATGTCAGTGTGTAGGTGTGTGTTTGTGTATGTATGTGTTTGTGCATGTGTGTAGGTGTATGTATGTGTGTGTATGTGTAGGTGTATATGTGTGTAGGTGTATGTATGTGTGTGTGTGTGTGTGTAGGTGTATATGTGTGTAGGAGTATGTATGTGTGTGTAGGTGTACATGTGTGTAGGAGTATGTATGTGTGTGTAGGTGTACATGTGTGTAGGAGTATGTATGTGTGTGTGTATGTGTGTGTGTAGGTGCGTGTATGTATGCGTGTAAGTGTAGGATTTTGACGAAACCTGGAGACGGTTTTCGCTAGAGGAGCAGCATCGTGAGAAGCCGGTCGACGGTGATGCTGCAGAGGGTGCTGGCGGGAAAATAAAATCAAAGGACATCAAAACAGTCAAATGAAAGCAATAAGCAATCGTGATTGCTCAAAAAAAAAGAAAAAAAAACCGCCGTAAACGTTTTCTAAAGAAAAAGTTTAAACGAAATTTCATTAGCAGAAAAACAACGTAATTATAAAGCACGGTACACCTGGGACAAAAAGGAAATCCCATAAATGTAAGAAATGTTTAAAAATATGCTTACATCGTTGACATGTTTGCTCCATCTTTTATAATTTCTATTTTCATGGAACGTTCACATTTATTTATGACTCGATATTTTCATTTAGCAAATAATTTTACATGTTAAAGGATCATTTAAAGCCTATTTGGAGATTTGGGTTTTTCATTTGGCGGACTTTTTAACTTTAAATGGCTTGGTTAAACTACTTGGAAAATTACTTTTCATTTTATTAGTCTTGTTTCGAGTCTTGTTTCCTGTTCAAAAAAAAAAAAAAAAGGAAATATAAAAAATTAATTTGAATTTCGACATCTTGAATTCAAATTATGTTTTTCGCAATCACGAGTGTGTGTGGGGGGGGGGGGGGGATATGTGTGTTTGTGTCTGTGTGCAGGCATGAAAGTGTGGGTAGTTTTGTGTGTGTGTGTGTAGGTTTTTGTGTGTGTATATGTGTAAGTGTCTGTATGTATATGTGTTTGTGTGTGTGTGTGTGTGTGTGTAGTTGTGTATGTATGCGCGTGTGTGTAGGACATGGATGCAACCTGGAGACGGCTTTCGCTATAGGAGCAGCAGCGTGAGGAGCCCGCCTGTCCACGGTGATGGTGCAGAGGGTGGCGGTGGGAAAAATCAGCTAACATCAAAAACAGTCAAATGAAAGCAATTAGCAATCGTGATTGCTCAAAAAAAAAAAGGACACCGACAAAACAATGCATGCTTTTGCCAAATAAGTAGATTCTACGTAGGTTTAATCAAACAATAAGCTAAACAAAAATAATCGCCAAGATTAATAATGTGCCGTAACGTACCTATAATAGGAAAAATCGTGTCTCAGATATAATAAAGGTAGCAGTTTTCAAAGAGCATCAATCGCCCTCTTTAAAATCCTCAGCTGGAATAGTTTTGAAAATATTTATTGGAATGGGTCTACTAGCATAAAAAACATCCTTTCAAATAAGTGAAATATTTCTCAATATCGCCATTAAAACAAACATATCATTCACCATTAAAAATAATGTTAAAAAAAGGAAGAGTCAGATTTTTTTGAAGACTACACATCCATTAAAACGTTACTGCGCTCTCTGTTGCAACGGTCAATATTAAATTCGTACATGAAAACATCGACTTACGAAAACCTAATCAAAAGAGAAATATATTTCAAATGTCCTGCTACAGACAAAGGTCCAATTTACTAAAAATCAATTGCAAGAAATTTTGTTTCTAGATACTAAAGCAAGAAATGGCAACAAATAATATTGTTCAGCCTTCAAGATAAAATTAATCTCACGCAAAAAATGGAGGAAGAAATTTCTTTTTGAAACAAATTAATTTTTACTTCAAACGCTTATAACTTTTTTGTAGTCATTTTTCGATGTCCGCGGCTTAGTCCTTGCGGATATTTTCGAAATGATTATTTTTTATGGGCTTTCCAACGGTACAAAAACCGAAAAAATCGGATCATTTCTTGACATTGACGTATGTTCATGTGGACGTTTAACTGAGTTTTTAATTAATATCACCGTTTCAGTAAGTTACCACCCTATAGCCAGGGCTAAGGCAGAAATACACGAAATACACCGCCGGCGGTGTATTTCTCTAGCATTAACTCTAATTCTGCAGGGAAAAGGAGTCTCAGAAAGTTACGTTGGTCACGATGCAAGATTATTCTAAGACACGACCAATGACCCAGGCGTGTGTACCCGTTTAAAACCGTATTTACTCTTAAACCCTCTTAGCTCATCACAGGAGGGTCTTTCGCGATTAAATACGTGCAAAATATAGATCCTGAAGACAGCATCTTCGTCGACATTTTTATAATATCAAACTAAAAACTCATGGATAAAACTGGTAGTTAGTTGAAATATAAACACTTAAAGACTAAAGTTGAGTTAATATACTACACAAACTATTAGTTTTTCTATTGCTGTTGAAGTTATTTATTTCATGAACGAAATCAATATTTAAAAAATCGGACAATAATTATTTATTGAAAAATATAGCGACAGAAGTAGACTAGACGTTAAATCGAGGGTATCACAAGTTTACTACAGCAGCTGCGCGTGAGTTAGCTCATTGGGCTTTTCTGTTTTAAGATTCCATGTTGTTTGTTTATATAAGCAGAACATCAAACAGTATTTGCATATCTTTCTAGCCGATAATGTTTAAAACGTCGTTATTTGTTGTTATACGTCATGTACGTATACTGCTTTTGATATGTTTAATAAAGTGTTTTTTATTTCACCGGCAGTGACGCCATACTTTGTTTTTCGTATTTTTCTTGTAAAATATGGATCGTACAGAAACGCTTCTTCGGGCTGTTTTTATGTACTTCCAACGAGGAATCTAGCTGTTTAAAGTTTATGCGGTCATTTTGAAACACCCTGTATAAGTCCTCAACACCTGAAGTAACATTTGTTTTTGTTCGAACGAAAGTTTTTCGGAAAGAATTTTTGATGTAGAACTAGTGACTTAAATGATTCCATAAGTTTTTGAGTGATTTTCAAGAAACTAAGAATTTGTTGAAATTTTAGCATTTATAGAAGAACTTTAAAATTGTGTCTAAAAAAATAACATTAAAAAATTTTCTTTATTGCAAAAAAAAAAACCCCTTAGGCATGTTACTGCTAGAAACATTTACTTAATTTTTTACTTCAAAATTTACTCTTAAACCCTCTTAGCTCATTGCAAAAAGGATTTACCGGATAACAGGAAAGTCATTTTATACTCACCACGTGTCTCGACATTTTTATGATATCTAACTAGAAACTCACGGATAAAACTGGTAGTTAGTTGAAACGTAAACCCTGAAAGTCTAAAATTGATTTAATATACTACTTAAACTTTTAGTTTTTCTACTGCTGTTGAAGTTTGTTTCTTCTTAAACTAAATCAATATTTAAAAACTCGAACAATAATTATTTTTTGCAAAATATAGCGATAGAAGTTGTCTAGATGTTAAATCGAGGATGTCACAAGTTTGCCACAGCAACTGCGCTTGACGTGCGAAGTTTGCTTTCTCGCCGCTAATGTTTTAAACGTCATTACATACGTATTGGTTGTTATACGTAATGTACGTATACTGCTTTTGATATGTTCAATAAAGTGTTTTTTCTTGCACCGGCAGTGACGCCATACTTTGTTTTTCGTATTTTTCTCGTAAAATATGGATCGTACAGAAACGCTTCTTCAGGCTGTTTTTATGAACTTCCAAGGAGGAATCGAGCTGTGCCAAGTCTGTGCGGTCATTTTGGAACACCCTGTATAAGTCCTCAACACCTGAAGTAATATTTGTTTTTTTTTTTTTTTCGAATGAGAGTTTTTCGGAAAGAATTTTTGATGTAGAACTAGTGACATAAATGATTCGATAAGTTTTTGAGTGATTTTCAAGAAACTAAGAATTTGTTGAGATTTTAGCATTTACGGGAGAACTTTCAAATTGATCTAAAAAAGAATAACATTCAAAAATTTTCTTTATTACAAAAAAAAAAAACCTTAGACATGTTACTGCTAGAAACATTTACTTAGTTTTTTGCTTCAAAAAATTATTAAAAGGTCATCGATAAATTTGTTAAGTAATGGATTCATTGATTTTTTCAACAATTAAAACTTTTGTTTCAACGCAAAGAAGAAATAATTATACTACTTTATTTTTTGATGAAAATGAATATCGAGATGTACAGAATGGTTCAAAAATGTACGTAGAGGAAGTAAGCCCAAAGTGGATGCGTTAATTTTGATAGTAAAAAAAAAAGTTTTCTGTTTGCATAAGGCACGTTTTCTAGCATTCATGAATTTCTTTAGTAATCATTATCATCATATAAATAATTGCCGATCATCGAATAACCCGCTGCTTCAACAATGAAACTTGCTCCACGGCATGATAGTTTAATAATATGTTTTGGTAATGTTTAGCATGCAGGGAAAAGTTTTATTGTGACCAGTGGCGTAGCTAGGGAGGGGCGGAGGGGGCGGTCCGCCCCGGGCGGCACTTTTTGGGGGGCGGCAATTTCACACTTATGATGCGAAAAAATTTAACGCTTTTTTCAATAAGAAAATCATGCCTATGATCTATAACTGGAGGCAAAAAAAAAAAAAAAAATCTTTAAATTGTAAGGTTTTGGTACAGCTATGATAATTAAATTACTCTTATACAAAACATGTGCTTTTCTTGTGGACATCTCCGCACTATTATTTGTTTTTTCTCTTCCTTCATCTGAAGCTACAGACTGAGGGAGGTGGTAGTGTAAAGTCAAGGGACCATGATTTTTTCCTTTTACTGTTAGAGTTCACTATTGCGAAAGAAACAATACACTTCATAACGTTTCGTTATATGATGAAGCTATCACTTTATTCTAAGAAAGTTCCCGGGAGAAACCACTTTATTTAAAAAAAAAAAGGAAAGTGACAACAAGAATAAAAGGAGAGAGGTCTCAAATGGTGGGCGATTTCTCGCTTATTTTGAAGAAAGCATTATATGTTTCAACAATTGCTTTGATTGGTCATTGATTACAAAATTTTCATTAAGACAGAATGAATTTTATGTTCATTTAAAAAAACACTTATTCGCAACTCGAATAATAATTGCTTGTATTACTGTTTTATATCAGCAAAATCCTTTAAACAAATGAGTTAAATGAGTTTCAGTGAGAAACTCATTTGGTCATTCATTTTAAGAAAAGGTTTTTAATCAGTAATCTAGGCAAAGGCTTTCACATTTACATCGAAAGCAATGATTTTTGATGCTCAACTTTTTCTTCTCATGAATCACAGTATGATGAATCGAATGTAAAGGGTCTCTTTATCTTATCGTCCTCAATCAGTGAAAAATAGAATCATCCAAATTTGGCAATATAACAGTACCGGATCTAGGGAAGGAGGAGGGGATGAGTCTTGCTCGTACCCTGGGTGGTAACTTCTGAGTTTGTCAATATTAAGTGATTTGCTGAAGCACGGATCCAAAAGAGAATTATAACTCCCCCTGAAAAAACCAAATTGAAACTGAATTAGCGTTTCTAAAACTTAAAATTTGGAAAATTTCCCCGACGTTTAAGATCTTTCTTATACTGTCACAAAGCTTAAAATGTATTTTCAGGACTTGAATTTTGAAAACTTTCCAGAAGAGAGCCACTAACCATCCCATTCTCCGATAACTTGGCCAAACATAGCCTAAAACAGCGTTTTGTGGGGCTCCATTTTCAATCCTCCCCATTTTCGCTGTCTAACGTTGCCAAAAAAAGCTTTAAAATGTGTTTTAAGGCCGGAGAGTTTTGACCCACCAAAAACAGCTTAAAATTGTTTTCTTAAACCCTCAAAAAATGTCAAATTTTTCGGGAAGAGCAACCGAACCTTCCTATCTCTTAACGTCACCAAGCAGCCAAAAAGTGCAGTTTTAGGCCTTGAGCCTCGAAACATTTCCAACGGATAATGCCCACCTCATCCCTTCCCATCTCATCTTTTAGCCTATTATTGAGTTTTTAAAACTTCAATACCAGCAAATTCCTGAGGGCGGTCAAGCTCTGAAGCTTCTGTAACGTGAGTAAAGATAATCTGAAATGTGTATTTAGGACATCAACTTCGAACTTTAAAATCCCCAGCTCATCCATTGTCTCCAAAAATAGCTTAAAGTAGGGGTTTTGAAAGTTAAATTTCAGAAAAATTCTAAGGTAGGGACCCGAAATGCGCACGAAGTCACCTAACGTCACCACAGTTGGCTTCAAACTTCGTTTTATAGAAATTTCTGAGGGAAGACCACAAAGCTTTTTTTTCTCACTGATAAAGAGTTAAAAATGAGCAAGTTTCGAAAAAGATTTTGGGTGAGAAACCCCCCTCCGAACTCTCTCTTATAACGTTGTTCGCCAAACAACGGCTAAAATCTCGTTTTTAGGACGTCATTTTCAAAACGTTTCAAGGGGAGACGGGAAAACCATTTGACTTCCCAACATTTGAGAACTTATGTCGACAAAGATAGCCTTTGCGTTTTTGAAGCTTCCGCATCGGAGAATTCCCGAGAGCTTCCGAACGTTCCCTATTCTCTTTAACGCCATCAAAGATAGACTAAAAGTGATTTCAAGTTCAAAATATTTCGGGGGAAAAGTCCAATCTTTGTTGGAGTTTGGGGAGGCTGTTACACCACTAGATACAGCCTACAGTTACGCGTTTTTCAGTTTAGTTAAAAAGCTTTCTGTACAGCGCCCCCGAACCTTCCTCAGTATCTTCAAGAATTTATAAACAGCCTAAAATTGCTTTTTTTAACATCTCAATTTCGGAAAATTTGCTTGAGAAGTCCCGACCCCCTAACGTCACCAAAGAAAGCATAAAACTGATTTTTATTTAAAAAAAAAAATCTTTATTGAGCTCCAAGCCCCTTTTCTATAAGCGTTACTTAAAATTGCTTAAAATTCCAAATTTCACTTAACGTTTGGAAGATTTCGTTGGGGATCTGAATTCCTTTTTTTTTTCTTCTGCAGGAAAAATACGAAAGAAAAAAGATACGTTTCTTTTTTTCTTTTTAAAAATCTTATTAAATACTTTTGACTTTTTAATGTATTAACTACTTCCCATCAAAAGGGCGGCAAATTGAGGAATCGCCCCGGGCGGCAGAAAGTGTAGCTACGCCACTGATTGTGACAAAGCTGAACTCGATCCGGCAACTTAACGGTTTTACTGGTAAGACTGTCATTTCAAGAGAATGAAGAAATGAAAAAAAGTCAACAATGAACGCTAGCTACTGGAGTTAGGGTTACAATTTCAACTAACAAAAAATCTCAAAGCAGGCAATGGCTTCGTACAAATGTAGTAGCAATTTTGCCCGGTCATACCTTGACGGGCGGCTTTCCAGTTTATATTTTAAAGAACAAAGTCAGGCAAATACTTGTATTTAATACAAAGTCATTAAAAAACTTAACCTTCGCGAAAACTCGCTTTCCCCGTGGGGGAGACCCAAAGCGGGTAGTTGATCTTATTAAAGAGGGTAAGATTAAATATATGAGATAAAATCAACTGGGAAAAGTTGAAAACGTAGCTGGCACTGCTTTCATGGACAATGCTATCCAAATCCGTAAGTTCATGCTCAAATTGTAGGAAGCTCAGTTTTTCTGTAATTGTTTCAATTACCATCAGACCTGTGTTGTTTGCAGCAGAAGTAGATCTCGCTTGTCAGTTTGACTTGGCGACATGTAGTTAGAGTCTTAAGACGCCTGAAACATGTTTTTTCCTTTCTTTTTACTTTTTTTTATCACTTTCAAAATAAGTTCATCATGTAAGACGATACCCTTTTTTAGAACTCTGAGTATATTTTGACACTGGTAGCTAAACATATTTTTCCTAATACTGCGAAATCTTCATTTGTGAAATTTGTGGCAATTGAGGAAGTGTTTTCGTAAATATATTTGATTTTCATAGGAAACAAGTGAGAAGCTACGAAATCCGGGAACATTGTCCGGAAATAATTGGCGACGTTTCGGAATTTTCTTAGTCTACGCATTACTTCCAAATGCATCAAATGTAATACTTTTGTCAATAATTTCTAAAACAGTATGGTAGTAATACGGAATAATTAATTACGTAAAAATATAATTTGTTGCAGGAAGGCTTTAGAATAATCGGTCTTTTGTATTATTTCAAACTAGTGGCACCCGCACGGCTTTGCCCGTAGTAGAAAATTAGAAGGTCTTTTGATTCGTCTGTATATTTTCAAATAATGTAGGATAAATTTCTCGCCAATTGGCTTGTCCATGTAACGGTTCCTTGTTATGATAACTTGGTAGTTTACTAATGTGACCAGACGTCCCGCTTTTTGTTTTACTGTCCCGCTGCGGAAACGTCCCGCCAAAGTGTCCCGCTTTGTCGAAAAAGTCCCGTTTTTTTTTTGTTTAAATTCCTTCACACAAGAAATATAACATACAATCTAGATTTTTTTTAACGCTTTTTTTTCGATTTTTTGCTAGTAAATCAAGGAATTCCTTGATTTTCTGAAAGGCAACAAGAATTTGCTTCTTAAAATTGCTTCTAACAGCAAGTACAACTGAAAATAATAATTTTGATTAATAAATTTGTTGTGTGATGCAATATTCTTTACATTAATACTATTAAATTATTTTCAACTTGAGTTCTTTATTGGTACATTTAAGTTATTTCTTGGCATTTTTCTATTACGTAAAATATTAAGGCTATGGAAAAAAAAATTACTCTATCCCCCCCCCCCCCCGTCATGTTAGTACAGTAAAATTAGGCCAAAAAATGGCCAAACCCAAACATTCAAAAAAAAAAAAAAAAAAAAAAAGTGAAACCTGTTTCAAACTATTTCTTACCCTTCCAGCAAGAAGGAGTAAAAAGTCCCAGCACTTTGCGCGTTGGGTTTGGGGGGGGGGGGACGAAATAAACCTCTATTTTAATAAAAATAATTTCTATTACTTAAAAAAAAATTCTCAAACCTCGCAGAAACCACTCTATAATAGTAAAATAATAAACTCTCACAGAAAAAAATTCTAATTAACAGGAGTGCACAGGTGTGGGGGGGGGAGGAATGGGGAGGGGGCATCCAGCAGATTTGCGTCATTGGAATTTTTAAGGCAGTTTTTTCAAGGGGTATTTCTTTCTTTTTTGAGGGCTTTTATTCTGGATGGGTACTACGTCACATTTAAGGGGTGCGAGATCGCTTTTTTTTTGGGGGGGGACCCTGAATTTGCATTCTAAAATCAACGATTGCAGTTAAGTTTACGAAACAATTTCCCTGATTTCAACTTTTCCGAAGTACAAAATGCCGCACAATGATATAGTAATGTCAGAAGGATAATTTTAAAGGATCTAAGCGAGCTCAGTAACCAAATTATTTGTGACTGGAGTTAAAACTGTTTGGAGCGCTGGAACACCAAATTCCTGTGCTGCATAAAAAAGTCCAAATTTGAGTAAAGTTTCTCTACTTCTTGAATAATTAGCTTCAATTTTTCTACAATGTTTTGTCATCATCGTAAGGGGGGACAAACCGAAATTGCCAATAGTGAGACGGGCAATGCTGCCATTCTGCACCCTCTAAGTCGGTGGGGGTTCTCATTTGCAAACATCTAGCTGCCTCTCTTTTACGCAGCAGGTTATGTGAATTATGCTAAATATGCGCGCATGTACTTGCAACACTATCTGAAACTTTAGAGTACATTATGCGATAAAAAAAATTTGATCACATCAAACATCAGCTAAAACATCAGTTATCCAACGATCTAACGAAGTGACAAATTCAGGTGGTCCGGAACCTGTAGTGATTCAACGATAGAACAAGTCTTGATGAGAGCAATGAGCAATACAACAGTAGAATGCTAAATATTTACACCTTTTTGACTCCCAGTTTGGAGATCACAATCCGTTTCTAAAGCCGCCAGAAGTTTCTTCCCTCTCTATGTGTATTGACTCAAGTTGGTACTGGTATTGCTCGTTGATACTGGTCGGTAGCTGATGATAAGGTGAGTTGTGACGAGGCCTTTAACGTTGGGGTAATAACATTAAAGGATATGGAATGCAAACAATTTGGAGGCATTTCTTTGTAAAGGAGGTAAACAGTTATGTCTTTAGCTTCTGTTACGGGAGTAGTTACTATCTGTAAAGATGTGTAAGCCCAAACCATCTTTTACACCGAATGATATCAACAGTAAAGATGTAATAACAAATTGCTAAAAACTTCTAGTATGAGTTATGCGCTGATCCTCCATCAATATTCGATGACTGGTTTCAGAAGGGAAAAATATCCTGTATCGTTAAAATGCTATTATTTGAAGCAAAAGATTCATCCACCATCACAGAACAAACAGCTGGTGTCATATCTGAGTCAGTGAGAAGCAAAGAGGTGTAAGTGGACATTTTCAAGTTTTGAGTAAAACGCGTTTTAAAACGCTCCTAGGTAGGTTTTCATTGATTTTTTTTCGAAATCATGCTGTATAGCCTCAACTACCAAATCTACTAGTACCATCTCTTGCCCGAATAGAGAGGAGAGGTTCACCTACCATTTGTACTGGTTATCTCCAAATTTTTAATTTTTCCACTTTCTAGATTCCAAAAAAGATCTTGATAACGAAGATTTTTTGTTACAATCTTAGGAGAAATCATTTAAAAGCCAAAAAAAAGTTCAGTGTAATTTTTTTGACTATTTAATGAAATGTGCGCCATCAGAGGGGGGGGGGGTCTTTTAGTATACAAGTTCGTTTTGGGAGGTGAGCTACTGTACTTATGGGGTGGACAGTCCTGATTTAATGCATTTTAGATTTGCATGAAATAATACTTCTACTTGAAATGGAAGGGGGGGGGGGGGGATTGAAGTATTATTTTATTTGGCGGAGGGGGGGGGGGGTGCTGTAGCTTTGGGAAGAAGTGCACCATCGCACTTGGAGGATGGACACGTTTGATTTATAACTTTAACTTTGCGTAAAATAATATTTCCATATGAAATGTATGGAGGGGGGTTCGGGGGTACTGCTTCGTTTTACGGGGATAGGGGGCTCTGTAGCATTGGTGGGTTATGTCATCCCTCTCGGGGGGGGGGGGCAAACACCTTTAATTTTATGCTTTTAAATTTAGTATAACGTAAAATTCTCACTTTAAATTTTCTCTAAAACCTCTGGAAAAATACCCAAAACAGCAATTTTTAGATGCCCCCTATTCCGAAACCCGACGCACAATGGGGTGGGACTTTTTACCTGTTCTTATTGGGAGGGTAATAAACAATTTGCACCAGGTTTAGCTTTTTTTTTTTTGGATGTTTGGGTCCGACCCCTATTTTTACTGTACTATGTGTGCTGATTTTTAGCTTGAAAAATCTAGTCACATTATAGTTTACTCGTTCATCTTATGATAATTTTGCTGGGGAAAACTGTTCTTAAAATTGAAATAGAAAAGGAACGAAATCGAATTTTCGAAAAATCGCTTCGTGGTGCACACTCCCATGCTACAAACTAATTTTGTGCCAAATCTCACGAAAATTGGCCGAACGGTCTAGGCGCTATGCGCGTCACAGAGATTCTGATATAGAGAGATCCAGACAAAGAGACTTCCAGCTTTATTATTAGTAAAGAAGAGAACTTTTTTTTAAAGCAAAAACTCCATGCGTTATGTAAAATCATACTTTATTGTAGGAATGCTTTATAATGTTCGGTCTTTATTTCAAAAGCGTTCTGAGAAATTACATGGCTCTTTTTTTTTTCTTTAATCGTTGAATGACTTTCATAGTTGACAGTTGTTGGTTCATAGCACGAACATCATGAAAAAAAATTTGTTTCATCTAATTTTGATTTTTTTTTCACATGAGCAACTGATACTTTTTATAATAAAATAAGAACAAATTTAAAAAAAAGGGGGGGGGGGGGGGGGGGGAGGGCAGAATGTATCTAATCCAATTCAAATTAATTTGTGCATAACATAGGATGCATAAACGAAAACTTGCTTAGAACAAGCAAATCTTCATCTATGAGATCAAAATGAGAATCCTCTGCAATTTTCTTCACAAATTAACCACCTGAAAATAGTAAGTACGTTGACAAAACATATATGTCAGCATAAAAATTTAAACGCTACATATCACCAGCAAGAATGTGTGGCTCCTTACGTTTTGCCACTCTTTAGCGATGCCAATGTATGTGTTGGCATGTTACTACCACAAGCTTTGGATATAGGGTTTCCAATCCCGAAATCCCGATCCTGAATCCCGCATGATCTTTAGCGGGATTGTTAGTAAAATCCCGCGGATTACCAATCTCGATATTTTTTTCCATTAAACGTTTTAAAACTTTTGCCGCTCATAAAACGACTATTTTCACAAGCATCGTCCAAAGTTTGAACTACCTGGCTGTCTATCTGAAAGAGCAAAAAAAAAACTCTTTCATATGATGAACTGTGGATTTACCATCTAAAAACACAACAAAAAAAGAATAAATTGGTATTCCCATTCGAGGTTTCAATTTCCATACGCTCAGAGATTGCGAAAATGCTTATAAATTTTAAAAACAGTTTTGAAAACCATCATTAAAGTTCAGAAAATTACGCTTTAAAAAAATAGGGAAGTGTATTACTGATTGTAAAACCTGCTGCAGTAGCCTGGATGCAGAGTTGAAACACTTCTGTAAGCTTAAGAAATGAACTCATAACCATTCACTAAAAAAATTCTGAAACGTTACTGAATATTTCCGTGCAACGTTCTGGGATTTCAGTGGTTTTTTACCCCACTTCCTGGAAAAATTAAGTACCATTGTCAAAAAGTTTCCTGAGTTGACACAACTCGCCCGAATGCAAACTTCTCACTGCTGTGAAAAATATTTTTAGCTCCCAGTTTAAAGATTAACTAAGCGTATTCATAATGTGTATCAGCTTAAGTTCGAGCGCGGCCGGTCCAGAGAGATAAGGCGTCCAAAGGGTGCAAATCAAATCATGGACTACGTGGCTTAGCAATAACTGCAGGCGAGTAAAATTTTTGATACTTGCTTGCAATTCTGTCTTAGGTTTGGTCATGTTAAGAATACTGCTTTTGGAGTTGAAAACGTAGGAAAGTGCCGAGCTGTTATGTTATACCTAAGGCTCTAGTTATACCTACCTAAGCTTACTCTGAAAATCCAGAGACACGACTGGCTTTAAGCAGGAAGATTTCTAAATATTTCAAAAGGCTTCCAGGATAATTTCAGGAAGGTTACTGATGTTTAGTGGAAAACGTTCCTGGTTTTTGCAAGATATGTTACTGGAAGAAATTGGGCACATCAGCTGCTCGTTATTTTCCAGTAACGTTTCTGAATTACACAGTGTTCTTTATAGTGTTAACTTACATAAAGTGCGCAATATTTTTCTTCAAAGAAGAAAGCAATGAGAAACCTGACATTATTTATATTGAGCTTCCTATATAAGGGGAGCTGACTTTTCTGACATTTTGGTTTCGAAACTTTTGGGTCGAAAAAATAGCATTTGTACAAAAGTCTCATTGCAGAAAACTGGTGGTCAAGCTTTAGATGCGTTGCCTGATTGATGTTTGATTATTTTATTCTGTAGATGAAGACGAGTTAATTAATACAAATTAAAACGAATAAGTTTGAAAATGAGGTTTATTATAGGAAACATTACCCGATACATTTTTGTTGAATTTGTGAACTAAATTATCTTTCTAGATTCACCTTAAATGACATTTTACTCAACTTTTTTCAATTTTTTTACGACATAGCAACCAAAAAATATTATAACGTATTTTTAAATACTGGAAACGAGTTTGGATCTAATTCTGTCTTGGAAATAAAATGTCGGATAAGTCAGCCTGTCCTTTTCAATGGGTTCTAATTTATATATTCAGCATGACTCTAAAAGAGGCGTCAGAAACTTAGGTGAAACACAGGATGAGTCGCTTGACTATGCAGTAAATTAAGCTGCTCAAGTTTTTGAATGTCTTTTTAAATTGTGAGGTACAATTAGAGAAGTTATCCAAAAACTTTTACTGAGACTGAGCACTCACCTCTTGCTGTAATGAATCAAATGCACTGATACAATGACAAACGTTAATGAAGGCTCAAGGGTTTTCTCAGTGCAAGTGAAATTGGATATAGCAAAAAAAAAAAAAAAAAAGTCCAATAGACATCGGTTTAGTCCAAAATTTGCTGTTTTTTTTAGCAAAAACCAAGCATAAGAAAAGAAAAATCTACTTTAGGTGATGAAGTTAATGGGAATCTTTTGCTAAATGTCCAGAGTTATTTAATCTCAGTAAAACCAACTGCACTAGATACGCGTGTTTTCATCAAGCGCATTTTTTTTGGGGGGGGGGGGCAAAAATCCTTTCTCATTCCATACGAGCAATAGTCTGTTTCCACGCGTTGGACTGTTTTCGGTCACACGTTTGCGTACCAAATGAAATTGCTAATTGGGATCTGACTTTGAAATGCTCAACTCGACAATTGATTTACGGAATTCGGAAAAACTATTAATTCAAGCAACAAGTCCTTCCTAAACAGCACAGCTTATACTATTTGACATTAAAATTAAATTTTTGCAAAAGTAAAGTCAATCCCGCGTAATTGGCTCCTTGCAATCTCGAAATCCCACGGGATTGAATTCGGCGCAGGATTGGAAACCCTATTTGAATACCAGAAAATAACGCTCAGAATAAGTGTTATTCTCTAAATCAGTTAATCAATCAATGTCAGAAAGTTCCCCATGCTTTTAATCTTTCAAAAAAAAAAAAAAAACCACTGGCAGGTTGAAGGTCGACTGGTTCGTATCTTGTTGGTAATGTTCTGGAATAAAGAGAAAAAAAAATGGTTCACAACACGATGGTATCATTACTACGCTAAATATCTTTGCTCACTTTAGCTTCTTCCTCAAATTTTAAGAGGGTGCTCAATGACCCCTTAATTTAACATTAGCCGTAGCATAGAAAATGCCCCTAATTTAGAAACATTTAGTTTCCTCAACTGTTTTTTGGTAAATAATTATTTCATTACAATGTAATGCATATTACTAGCGTATATTATAATGTGTAGCATTGATTTTTCCGTTCAAAGTATTTTTTTTACCCCCTTCCCCAAACTTATGAAGTTTGGGGGAAGGGGTTGAGCACCCTCTTTCAGTTGAAATAGGAAGCAAAAATTCTTCCAGTATATTACTATCCATAAGTCTAAAAATACTGAGGGGTGTCCCGTTATCTAGCAGAAACTTTTTTTACATGCATTTTTGAACCACCCTAATGGGCACCCAATGTGCCTAACTTCTGCCAATAACATATCTGGTGAAAACCATGAAAGTTTCTTACTAAAAGTTAGTAGACTTCCTAAAGAGACCTGAAATCTTTCTGGAAAATTCAGAAACCTTCGCAATCAAAGCCAGACAGATTTCTGGGATAACTCAGGTAATTTCAGTGAAAACTTACATATGTATATAGTAACATTAGATGTTGCTGAAAAGTTTATATTTGGAAAACAAATTCATGTCGCATTTTAAAATAGTAACTAATGCAGCATTGAAGCTACACAGTGGCGGTTCGTGCAGTGAATAAGTGAGGGGCCGGATTATAGGTGCACTCCCGCCCCCCCCTCCGGTTTTTGAATTTTTTTAAAAATAGTTTTCTTATACAGCGAAACCTGTGTAAGTTGACCACTTGCGGTACAGTACATTGGTGGTCAACTTATAAAGGGGGTAATGATTTTTTTTTTTTTTTTTTTTGTTATTTCTTGCACCATGTATTCATTTTTTGACTATTTGACACTTACTCTTTCCGTTCAACTCACTTTCATTGTTTAACATTTCTTTGAAACAATAATTTAAAATGTTTTTCAAATATTTTTAGAGGTTATTTTCTCAGAATGACGTATAATGTGTCATGTAAATTTAAAATTTCAGTCAATTGATTCATTGTTTATAAAAAATTATTTGATATTAATAGTTATTCAAAATTCATAGCGAATCAAAAATAACAAATTTTTCGCTTATTTTTTTTCTCATATATATTTAATACATTTATAACCATGATGATCTACTTTTCAACAAAATAACTCCTTACTGAAGTTTGGCGCACTTATTAGATACTAGTTTTGGAAATTCCATATGTCTCAGCTAATTTTCTCTGGATTTTTCTTTTTTCAATTAATTTTAATACTTCATACTTTTTATCAATCTCAAGTTCAGCTAACTTTCTTTTTGAAGCCATTTTATGTAAAACTATAATACAAAGAGCAACAAGCTGGACTCTCATAGTTCTAAAAGGCAGTTGAAAATGAAAATATCCTATTTCTTAATCCCTTGCACCAGAAATACTGCAATGCAAGTAACTTTTACTCCAGCACAATTCTAGTGTTGCCACAAAATATTGCAACTGGAAAAAATACTTTGTACTTTTCTACTGACACATGTTTTCATTGAACAGAGAGTACAAAAGGTAATCTCAAATAGAACAACAAAAGAAAAACAAGTTTGGAGAATAAAAGGGTTCTTAGTAATTTTCCAATGTAGTTAAACTTACAAGGAGGTTTTGTTATGCTGCTGTTTTATTTAGTTGGTAAAATGCTGGTCTGGCATCAAAAATTTTTTTGGAAAGCTATAAAAAAATAATAAGATAAAATAATTTGCTGAATTAAGTTTTAAAAAATAAACCAAGTGGTCAACTTACAAAGGGTTTTTTACAATACTTCAAACCAAATTTGGGGTACATTAGTGGTCAAGATAGACAGGTGGTCAAGATAAAAAGGTGGTCAAGTTAAAGAGGTTTTCTTTCATTATACAAGATAGGACTAGTTCCGTTCCTGACAAAAGCGGTCAACATAGACAGGTGGTCAACTTCACAGGTTTTACTGTATAATTCAATTTTCTTAAAATAACTATTTGTGTTAAAAAATATCATTTTAAACAAAGGACCTAGTCTCTTTTATTTACTATCTATAGGGATTTGCATGAACAGTCATCAATGCCTTTAATGCAAATACCCGAAAAATCGTTTTGCTTAATAAATAAGCAGTAGATTATAAATATAAACTGGTGGCTAATTAAAAAACATGTAATGCTGGACTGAATTTAATTTAATAAATATTAGGACAACCAGAATTTTTGTCATTCTATAAATATTTCAAAACATTATAAAATTATTTACTGTTCAGTTTAAAATAGTTTTAACGGAGCTCATAAGAGACAAAATGTATTTTTGAAGATTCTCGGTTAAAAAAATTTGCTTATGCTAATAATATTTTAGATTCCAAGACTATACTAAAAATTTCCACAGCTTCATTTTGAAGCTTCTATTACCCTTAGAGATGGGCAATGTTATGCTGAGCTTAGTGAATTATCTTTTTAAGTTAGCTTGAAATTGTCAACAGCTTTGCGCTAAAAAAAATAAAAAATAAAATAATAATAATAATAAAAACCCTTTATACTATTTTAAAAAAGTATTAATTTGATGTTTTTACCTAATTCATGTGGATTTAATATTCGACACAGCGCTCTGAACTTGAGGAGTGATAACCCCCAAAGTAAGTGGGATTTTCCAAGCTGTAAAATAAGTATACAATTATTGGCTCATTGTTCAGTTAAAAAACAAAATTATTCACGAAATCTTGTGCATCAAGTCCAACTACCTAATTGGTAATCTTTAGTAATTAGTAAAAACAGAAAATATTTATGTAAATAACAATTAAAAAAGTTAAGGCATCACAAAAATTTAAAACTGTAAGTACAGTTAATGCGAGTTGGCTTCCATTGCACCTAATATTAAACAAATGGTTAGAACTCAGCAATAACAATCATCCCATTGACTACTTCATGATTTAATTAATTGCTCAGTGATTAAAATTAATTAAACACATTATCTGTTTTTTGTTCCTTGAGGCGATACTGCAATTTTTTATTTGTTTTTCAGACCAAACATTTTTAGACGCGGCAATTAATTTATAACACGATTTTTGGTGGCCCCTTCATAAGGTATTGAAACGCTTTTATCGTATTAAACAAACTACATTACATAAGAATTCAATTGAAAATCAATAGAGTGAAATCCCGTTTCAACGAATACCAATACCATGAAAATACGTTTCAACGAGATAAAATTTCATTACCGATTTGATATCCGTTACATTCATTGAATTCCATTTCGAATAAATTTTGTTACAACTACAACGAACGTAATTTGTTGGTCCCTTGAAGTTTGTTGTGGCGGAATTTCAGTGCAGGGTAAGTCCGCAGTCCCATGTGGGGCAGTTTGGACTAAAATTTCCTTATAATTTCATCTACACACAAATTAGTAAGGACTGGCATTTAAAAATTTGTTGACCTACTTGAAATTGCTTGACTCGTGCTATTTGCTAAGCAATTTCTTTTTATAATTTTTTTAATTGTTTTTTTACAATAAAGTTTATCTGTCATGCGTGGCATATAATTTCGGACATCAACTTCAGAGATCTTGATTCCAGCAATATATCCTTCGATTCTGTTGTTGAAAATATATTACATATATCATTTTCTTTCCTACTAATTTCTTTCTAGTGATAATTTCGAAAAGTTACAAGTAGTGGGCCATTCCACTGGAAATTAGGTATTTCGTCTCGTGACAGCTTTATAATTTATACCAAAAATAATATTTTAAAAATATAACAAACATAGATTTTTTGCCAAAGAAACCATACATACACGTGTCATTTTTTAGGCAAAAAATTTTTGCATATTACACGTTTTGAAACGAAATATGTATTTGTCACGTTCCGGACAAAATGTCTGCTTTTCGTAGAATTCAACTGTATTTCAATTTTGAAAATATATTACATATATCCTTTTCTTTCCTACTAATTACTTTCTAGCGATAATTTCGAAAAGATAAAAGTAGTGGGCCATTCCACAGGAAATTAGATATTTTGTCTCATGACAGCTCTATAATTTATACCAGAAATAATATTTTAAAAATAGAACAAACATAGATTTTTTGCCTAAGAAACCACACATACACGTGTCATTTTTTAGGCAAAAAAATTTGTCATATTACACGTTTTGAAACGACACATACATTTGTCCTGTTCCGGACAAAAATGTGTGCTTTTCGTGGAATTCCACTGTATTTCAATTTTATACTTACAGAGTTTGACTTAGATCCCAAGACTGCGCCAAGATTTTTCACGATGACCGGGACTTCATCTTCGGACAAAAAGCAAAACAGAACCTCATTGCACTACTTCACAGCGTGTTTGTTTCTCCAAAAGGCATCGATGAGGCAGTGTCCTCATAAAGAAAAACCGGTTTCCTCAGCTTCAACAACAACTGTTCTATATTCCAAAGTTAATAGAAATTCTATAATGTTTCACTAGTTTCCTTTTTGTCCGTCAAACCTCAAGATCACGTGTGAAGGTCCTGTTGATGCGGTCTCAATTCCAGGAGGGAATGGAATGGAAATAATCGTCTGCAGCATGGAATTGCTGGGTTTTTTCGTTTCCTCGTGTAGTTAATTTTTATTGCCACGAAAGATTTTTTTTCCCAAGCTGTTTGTTGCAAACTGCTTCTGTTGTTGTGTTGTTGTGAAGTTGAAACAATGGATCCTGCGCGAGTTTGGGATCAAAAACAGAATTTTCTTTATTTGTCACAACCCAGGTGCACGAAACGTGATTCATTAACACGTTGTGTCATTGCACTGTCATCAGCACAATATTTCGTGCGGTGAATAAAAGAATTAGGTATAGAGTTCAGTTTTTTTTTTTTTAATTTTGCTTCTCGCAAAACTCAAAAAATTAAAGTTTTTCCACGGTTTTTGGAAAATATGAGGATTAATTCAGGAGTTATAGAACTACTATTTTAAAATTTGACTTAATTAGAAGTAGGGGAAATGAGGCTACATGTGAACATTTTTTTTTCTATTTCTTTATTTTTCGAAAAACATTATTGATTTCTCCCAGTAGAAATGTCTCCAAAATTAAATACATTTTTCTTTGTGTCATAGAACTTTTTGAGATTAAAAAAAAAAGTAAAATATTTTTTCAATTTAGGTACATTAAAGAAAATAAAAGAGCTCAATTGTTCACATAAGCCTAGGGCACATATAAACAGGATATAAAAACAGGACAATCATCATACTTCAAAGAAAAAAAAAACTTTGTAAAATGAAACAGATACGTCCTGAATAGAATGACTGTTTTCAAAAATTCATAACAGGAAACCGGTAAATGATAAAAAAAAATAATTCCAACAGAAAATTCATGTGGTGGACTGCATATTTTTTTTTTCTTGGTTGAAAGTTTTCGTTAAAAAAATTTCAAATAGATGGCGCTACAGATAGATACCCTTTAAATCAAAGAAAGATAGAAAATTTCATCATACATTTTTAAACAGAGTACTTAATGAACAAAATTACTTCACAAGATTTTCAAAACGTCTTTCGTCTGTAGTCGGTTACAATTATTGTGAGGCTCTGAGAAGTTGAGCTCCGCTCTGACAATGTTTACCTCTGTTTCGGTAAATGGGGATTGGTAATTGGCGCTAAGTTGAGTTGAGAAACTTTTTTAGTAGTTTTTCAAAAATATTCCAACTAAAATCCGAGCCAATAGCACGTCTATTTATCACTAAACTCCCCTAAAACAGGTAAACATAGTCAAGGTCACAGCTCAACTAACCAGAGCTGTACTATACATGTGGCAATCAGAGAAAAAAAATGGTGAAATTCTTCTTTGATTTACGAGCTTACTATTTAAAACGGCTTCTGTTGAAAAATTTTTGAATTAAAAATTGGAACTCGTAGGGAAAAAATTTGCGGCCCGTCACATGAATGGGGTATTTTTCAAAAATTTAAAAGTATTTTTTTCTGAAAAACCACGTTTAGATACGTAGGATCTGACCATTTTTTAAATAATTTGTTTAAGTTTAATAGTTTTAAAGAATTACATAAATCGGTGCGCTTTCATTGTTTAAGCTTCTGCCGATGACATCACAAATGATGAAATGCCATTCCGTGTTGCCATTCACAGAGAAAAATATGTAATTCACATCTTTACTTACGTGTGTTGGCAACGATATGGTTGATAGCAAGCGTAGAGAGCAATTTTAATTCGCTTCTTGATTATCATAACGTGTAAACGCAGTAGGAAGACGTGCCAAGGAGCATCATTTGTGACGTCATCAAGATCACGCCTTGTTTGAAAGATCGACATTTTAAAAAATTAATTAAAGAATAACTGTTGGGAAAATGAAAGTATTTTCTGGGTTCATGTTTTTTTTTTTTTTTTTTTTTTGCTTATTCTATCAATTTCAGTGACAAAAAGTACTTCTTTTGACTGAAGGAAAAAAAATCATTTTCTGATTTTCTGCAAGAATTTGTCTTTTATCATTAACCGTTTTACTGTTATAAATTTTTGAAATCTGTCAGGTTATTTCAGGACACCCTGTACACCGAATGGTTTGTAACCTATTCTGTGCCAGTTTAAATTGTACAGTAATGTGCCAGTAAGATTTTTTTTCTCTGAAACATATATATAATCCTGCTTACTGTTGAATTTTGAAGTTTTGAAGCATTTTCTGACAAGACAGGGGGAAAAAAAAGATCTGCAAAGAACATATTATAATGTAAAGATTTTTTTCATTATATGTTGCTTTTAATGCTTCCTTTAGGGTACGAAAATGTATTTATAACTATTTAAATGTAAGTTTTTAATTGTAGTTAAATACGTTGTGTGTGTGTGTTTTTTCCTGTAACTATTCTTTGATACTAAATTATTCACCAACTATTTGTTAACAAAAAGCAAGTGAATACAATATTTAAAAAAGATAAATAGTCATAGTTTAAAAATGAATCAACAATACATTCATGGAATGACCATTGCGAAACAACAATTGAAAATGTTTGCACATTTTTGTGAACGATACCCTTAGAAATATTACCTAATACTTTTAACACCCTACACTGACATTCACATTAAGGAAAGCATAGGGGTACTGTTCACAAGTGCCCCATCATCTACCTCAGGAACTTGCAAAAATAAAAATTTTTTACTTCAATAAAAGAAATTAATAGTATCATTTATTTACTCGAATCTTCGTGTAACAGTTTTCAGCTTTAAGGTACAGCTTATTAGTTAGTTTAAAATGTTTTTTCATGTGAAGAAGACAGTTATGAAATTGCATGCAACACCTGCAAAATTAAACACATTGTCACACGGCCCATTGCTAAAAGGTCTGCCAATATTGGGACTGATACTGCTATCACTAGAGAATTTTTCAAGATTATTTGAGAAGCATTTTTAACTTGTGAATTGAATATATATTAATGAAATACCATATTGGGATTATGGGCTTGGCATTAGTACTAAAACGGAGGATTTGAGGAGGGAATTGATCTAGAACGTCCGGTTAGGGACCGAAACGACGTTAGGTTAAATAGTGCAATATCTTGGCTAGTGCTTTTTCTGCTTGATTTTCTTGCCGTTCATGCTTCCATCTAGTGGATAGCAGAACGAGTATTAGTCAAAAATAAATATAAATACAAATACAAATGTGACGAACAGCAACAAGCTCTGGGCCCAGCTAGGCTGGTCCTAGCCAGTTTATAAGTCCCCAATGAAGATCAATGGCCCTCTTAAAGCTATCCACCCCCTTGCTCATTACCGCCTCTTCCGGTAAGCTGTTCCAAGTGAACACGACCCTACTAAATAAGTAATTTTTCCTTATTTCCAGGTTAGCCTGAGATTTAAATAGCTTAAAACAATGTCCCCTTGTCTTACGTTCCGTGAGAAAATTTAATCCTTTAACCATCTTTCATTTTGATGAATTTAAACTACTGAATCATGTCCCCTCTGGCTCTCCTTTGCTCCATGTTATACATATTAAGCTTATTAAGTCTGTTATCATAGTCTAAATCTGAAAGACCTCTTACTAGTCTAGTAATTCTTCTTTGAACCCTTTCCAATGAAGAAATATATTTACTGAGATAAGGAGACCAAAACTGAACAGCATACTCCAAATGAGGACTTACTAAACTCCTATGTAAAGGCAGAAGAACCTTCTTTGAATTGTTTGAAATAGAGCTACTGATAAACCCAAGCATTTTGTTGGCTTTGTTACTTGCAATCTTGCAATGCTTCACTGTTGATTAAACTTGAAATCCTGATTTATTAAGATACCCAGATCAATAACGTTTTCTGCCTGACTAATGACCGAACCCTATAAATAATAACTTGTACGCTTTTCCATGACCTAAGTGTAGCACTTGACATTTCCCTACATTAATTGCCATCCACTTAGTAATATGATCTAAATCCTTTTGAAATTGTTTTACTTGATCTTCATTCCCTACAATCTCCATAATTTTTACATCATCAGTTAAACAATTTATGTTTCCAGAAATATCTTAATGTCATTCATAAAAATAATAACAGACGAAGAGACCCTAAAACTGATCCCTGAGGAACCCCGCTTAAAACATCACTCCGGACATTTAGAATGAATAAGGTTGCACTCCCTAATGAAGGTTCTCTCTCTCTCTCTTTTTTTTTGTATTCGTTTATTTTTTACTAGCACGACTTTGCCCGTAGTAGAAACGAAACTGCCGCTGATCCAAGTTACTTACTGTAGTGCTAAAGTAATATCTAAATGTACTAAAGTTTAAGCATCGCTGATTCAACTTCGGCGTTAGTCGCTCTAAAAAAAGGGGGGGGGGGGGCGATGATTTTTATAATCGCTTCTGCGAGTTGTAATCAACCCTGTGAAAGATGAATTACATTTAAATGTTTTCACTTTATGTATGACTTGTGGCACCCGCACTGCTTTGCGCGTAGTAGAAAATTAAAAGGTCTTTTGGTTCGCCTGTATATTTACAAATAATGTATGGTGCATTTCTCGCCAATTGGCTTGCCCATGTTACGGTTCCACGTTAGATTAATTTGCTAATTTACTCGTCGATCTTATAATTTTTGCTCGGGAAGATATTCTTAAAATTGAAATGGAAAAAAAATAGAATTTTTGAAAAATCGCTTCGAGGTGCCCACTCCCATGCTACAAATTAATTCTGTGCCGAATTTCATGAAAATCGGCCGAACGGTTTAGGCGCTATGCGCATCACAGAGATCCGGACAGAGGAGGCTTTCAGCTTTATTATTTGTAAAGATAATTTGCAATTATGTACAAATTTAAAAAAAAGAAGTCAAATTTATCGTTTACAATGGAAAAAAAAGAGCTTTTCATTTACATACATGATTATTTACATTAGACAGCTCAATCTTATAAAGGAAATAGAAGAAGAATGTATTATTTTTGGTTGCACTTGGTATAAATGGATGAAGAAATAAATATTCAAATTCAGTTTTAAATAAACATGAAAAGTTCAAATTGCTTACATTTGTTTGTAATAATGAAATTATTCAAAGAGACAAGAATAGGGAGCATTATTAAACGTTTTTTCATTTTGGTTAAACACTGATAATGTTTTCTCTATCCCTCTCTGATAACGTTCCCTTTCAACGATTTCGATTTAAACATCACCATATGTGTGGCAGAACAGTTTTTTTCAATATGATTTGCCTCCCCCCCTCATTTTATGAAAATGCATGATCTTCCTAAGGCCTCACGCTTAAAGGATAGCTAATGGGAGATAAATTTTTTTCCAATGCTCTCATGTTTTCCATTTACCTATCTGACCATTTTTTATTTATTTTTGTTGCAAAAATTTTAATTATTAAAATAAAAAGAATCTTGATGCAAATGAAAAAAAGAATCTCATTTAAATTTTTAAAAATCGGTATTTAAAAAGTATTCACTGACTACACTGGATTCTAGGACCTTAGGATAAAGAAATATTTTCTCTTCTATGGAGTAAAGAGCTAAAACAGAAGAAATAATTTTCATCACATGTTAACTCAATTCTAAAGGCGCACTGGTTTAAAAAGTAATTGATCCATTTCAAATGTAATTATAGGAAGATTATGTTTAAACTTATAATATGATACTAAATATAAGGCGAACAAAATATAAACAAACGTGATTGCTGCAGATATTGTGGAAGGATTGATTTGGCATTCTATAAACATTGAAGAGTTCAATATTTTTCTGATTCGCAAAATTTGTAATTAAGTATACGACTTCTTCAGAGATGGCGATACGTTATGTAGTTTCTTTCCAGAGTGGAAGTTTGTGATTTAATTAATTTGAAAGTTCCGTTAATGTTACTAAATATATGACTTCTTCAGAGATGGCGCCACGTAATGTATTTTTCTTTCAGTGCGGATCTTTATGGTTTCGTTTTTTTAAACGACACATTTTAAACGTTTGGTCAAGGGCCAAACAATGTCAGGAGAGATAGTGCAATATCTCTCCGCTTTTTTGACCTAATTTTCTTCTTGTTTGTGCTGCCATCTAGTGAACAACTGTGTGAGTATTAAAGAATAATATATATAAAAATAAAAGTTTGGAAAGCCATCTTGACGTAAGGTTCTCTTTTTTTTTTTCATTCTTTTTTTGTATTCATTTGTTCTTTATAATTATCAATAATATAAATATTTAAATAATTAAATAGATATTGTTTACGGTGCAAAAAAAAAAAAAAAAAGTAGACTTTTTCATTTACATACATGATTATTTACTTCAGATAGCGCAATCTTATAAAGGAAAGATATGAATGTATTATTTTTGGTTACACATAGAAAAATGGCTGAATAATTTTTTTTTTTAATTCTTCAATACATAAATATGATAAAATTCTAATTGATTATATTTGATAGTAATAATAAAAATTCTCAATGAGACAAGAGTAAAGAAGTAGCATTGTTTAACGTTTTTTTTATTTCGGTTAGTCTGAATAAAAAGAATGCGCATTTGCATGGAATAGACTTAGATTATGTAAGGTCTACGATTCATGAAAAGAGTAGTTAAAAATTGGACGAAATAAATAACAAATATTGAACGATCTCGGGAATTGTTTTGGAGGATGTAAAATTATTCCTCCGGATAAAAAAGTTAAAGTGACCTCAACTGATGAAAGTATTCATTCACCTTCGCTAAAAAATATTTCAGAACTGAATTCATAAAAAGAGTATTAAAAGAATTATTTTCATCCTATTCATTTACTTTTTACAATTAGCATTCATATGAACTAATGCCAGGTGAAAAATTACTAAATACAATAGAATATAAGTTATTAAACTAGTTTGCTGACAATCACATTTTCAAAATGAAAACGGTGCTGAAAAATATCAGTTAATTAAAAGTGAACTACAAAAAGTTTTGGGGAAAAAATTCTAATTTGTCTACAACAATTTGTTCTAATCATTTACATTCAACCAACCGAATTTCCCTTGAAAGTGCGCCAGAAAATTCATACGCAGAAATTAGGCTACCACCGACTTTATGGAGTAAGATTACACCAAATGTTTTACAGTGGAATAATACTAGTAAATCGAGCACTAATATATTAGTTGAAACGAAAGCTCGGTTATACTAGTGTGGTATATGAAATCGTGCGGCTTGAAAGGAATAAAAGCGAGGCATCCCAGGGGTGCTCTCTCCCCCCTAAGAGCAAGGGCCCCCCAAAGGAAAAATTCCCCTCAAAACAACCCCCCAAAATTTTTCAATGGCGCAGTCTGTGCCAGGATCCCCCCTCCCCCCCCCCTTGTTGATGAGCACCTGATTAGGCCAAAGTTAGCAACAAAATACAGCTGGGCTATCACCCTTTAAAAGAGATTTCTTTTACGCTGACTAATGAACTGAATGAACTAAAACTTAATCAAGTTCACATTAAAATATTCGAACGTCCATTCCATTGCGGATTATTATTATTATTTCTTTCAAATTATTTTCTATGAATATAATCATTTATTTTTTTTTTTTGCAAAGTATTGAAAAATATCCCGCCTTGAAAACCTGACTTCAAACTTTCCCAAAAAAAGTCCTGCTTGGAAAAAGATAATTTTTCTTTAACATAATCATTCTCGTTCTCTAATTAAAACCATAAAAATAATTTAACTAAAAAAAATAAATAAAATAAAAAATAAACACGTCTCTAAGAGAGGGAAATTAGGAAGAGGGCGACTGTTTGAAGAACAGAATAAAAAACCGATTTCTCTTCACTAAAAGCAAGTTGTTGTTTTCAAATGCGATAAAAGGTACATTCGAATTCAAATTAAAAAAACATTTTCCCCGCTATTTGAATACTTTAATTGGGTAATTATTTATGATCTGTTAATTATAGACGTGAAACTTTATTTGTTTCAGCAAGTTTAATAACTGTTATTTGGGAGAAAAAACCACCCTTACCTATTCCTTACCGTGCAATTTAAAATTTCAATATTTTTCCGAAAAGAAAAAAAAAGTAAATCAGTTTACTAAAGAGATTTTTCGTGTGCCTATTCCGTTTCAATGTACAGTCGGAACCCGATTTAACGAACCTCTATTTAACGAATTTCGCGATTTAGCGAATTTTTCTTTTTCACCGGCTATTTCAAATTTTCCAAACCTAATACTTACCGTAAATGTTGTTCATGATATCTCACACTGATGCAGGTAGAGAGCGCACGTATTTAAGTTTGTTTCTCTAGACAGAGTATTTCAGAGAGAACATCGAAATTTTAATTTATATAAACACTTTCGTCGTGAGAGATAGGAATGGGTCCACTGACTGTATTACAGTTATTACTTTAGGTTCGTAAAACATTGAAAATGGAAGTAGGTGGAAGCAAATTTATGGAACGATCTATTTAAAAACCGTCAACTAAACTGCGTTATAGAGAAAGAAGTAGGCGTGCGCATTTTGGTCACTATCCGTGTTAGTTTTTTTTTTTTGAAATTATTTGCAGGCGAGGAAATTAAAAAAAAAAAAAAAATCTTGTTTGTACTTACAGCTGTATAATTGACAAATCTTTTGTTTATATTTTACAGAAGCTTGTTGCATATTTTGTTCCCCTTATCCACAGCTTAAAAGCACACAAATGTATTTCCTCGTTTCGAAACGTAGTCTAAAAATTTAAAAGTGAAATAATTCAAACTTTTCTATTCCATAAACTTAACTCAAAACTTACTCCTAAATAATGTTCTTAATCCCCCTCCCAGCAGCAAGAAGAATTACCCAACTTTGAGCAAGTAACATAAAGCTATCTATATGAGAAATAGGTACAGTCATAGAAAAAAAAACCTAAACAATCGTTTGTATTCAAAGACTACTGACACTAGAGACACGTGTAAGAAGTTATTTTTTCAGGAATAATGTGTTCTAAATACTTATACTAATAAACTGTTGTTAAGCGATCGTCTTCATATTAAAACGAGCATCAACTTCAAATTTTCCAATGAGACACCCCCCCCCCCTTTTTATCACATATTTGTGATCAACATCCTTTTTTAACTTTATACGAAATTTTGTTCAATTTGATCCAGCCGTTACTTCAGAATTGAGTTTTGAAAAATACCTCTCGTAATGTTAAAACGTATTTGGATATTTTTACACGTAACACATAAACTAGAGTAGGTACGGCAAAGATTGTTTTTTTATATCAAAATGTGAATCTACCCAATAATAAAAACATCATTTACAACAGCTAAAATGTAAATTTAGATTTTTTTAATGAATTATGATAATATTTTTTGAAAAAATATGATCTGAAACCATATGAAATTTTAATAGAAAATCAATCTAGAAGAGCATTTATGTGGGAATGCAAAATTTGCACTCAAAATATTCTATAGTTTTCGCGCTATGCTTAAAAATTCATTTTTTCACAATTTAGGGGACCGTATACCTTTTTAAAACAGAAATTATGAAAGCTGATTTCTTCGTAAAAAAAAGAACAAAATTGTTTAACAAAATAAGCAAACTAATTACAACTCGGTTTTTCTACATTAAAGTTACGTCTATGAATTTTTTAAACATATAAATTTATTCGCTGTCTCTGCGGAAGAACAACACTATATTGCAACCGTCAGTTTTTTTGGGGATATCGTTTAAACGTCAATATGTAAATAATGCGAAAGACTATTTCATTGTCTAATAAAATAATTTTTTAAAATTAAAAGCTACACAAAATACTTTTTTTTCCTGTGTTTAGCCAAATTGCCTTTCGTAAAACAATAATTATGAAAAAAAAAAAAAAAAAACTAGTATGTTGTGGCCATTACGAAACTTTCTTCTATATTTTTCCTTTTTCAGATCCCTCGCCATGCTTGAAGAAGAAGCAATATTCCTAACAAAAACAAAATTACACATGCAAAAGCTTGACGACCATCCCAATGTCTGAATTATTGCAAAAGCAAAGCTAAGAGCGAAAATTGAAAGTTATTTTAAAAGCCTTGCTTGAATTAATTACAAATATTTTATTTGTTAACAAACATAAGATGGCAACAGTTAAAAGTTTTAAATCATTGAGATAATATTTCCGATCATTTCCATACAATTAAAATCACGAGAAATGCGCAGACGACAATCTATTACGATTTATCTTTCTTATTGTTGCATTAATAAAGCTATTTTTATTCGCAAAAAAAAAAAAAAAAAAAAAAAAAAAATCAACACCTCTTGGAGCGATTGGCGTCAAAATTGAACCAAAGCCTGTTTACATATGGATTCACATATATTCCAAATTTCAACCAGAACGTAGCATTACTTCTTGAGATAGGGCACTCACAATGGAAAAAAAGAACGGGCGATTGCGCTACCCCCTTTTTAGCTGTTGACACCAAAATAAAATCAGCTCTTATACCCACTAAATTTTTCTTTCATTCTGTTCATTATTTCTTGAGATACAGCAGTCACAATTGACGACAAAAAACGTTCTATAGCTCAACCCCCGTTTGAGTTATTGACACCAAAATTAAATCAGCACCTGTTCCTGTTAATGGCAACATATGGACCAAATTTTGTTTGATTCCGCCAATTACTTCCTGAGGAATAGCAATCACGCGTAACTCAAAAAACATCCCATTGCTCCACCCCCCTTGGAGGAATTCGCGCCAAAAACCAATGGGCACAAGTTCACATAGGGGCACATATGTGTAGCAAGTTTCGTTCGATTTCATGCGGTAGTTTTTGCTGTAGCGCGGCCACAAAAAACTGGTCACACACAGACGTGACACACACACACACATACACACACACATACGTACATACACACACACATACATACATACACACACACACATACATACACACACACAGACAGACAGACATTTTCCAAAAATAGTCGAAATGGACTCAGCACACCTCAAAACGTTCGAATCCGTCAAAATTCGAAATTCGAAAATTTGCACGAATCCAATACTTTTTTCTATGTATTAGATATAGAAGAAAGTAAAAATAACATGCACTACATTTTCACAGAAACATACAATAAAACCTCATTGTCTTGATAGTCATGTTGCAGTAGACAGTGTAGAATTAATGGCTCTTACGAACACTTAAAATTAAAAACCATAATCAGTTGAACTGAATACGTTTTTACTTTCTTCTATATCTAATATATAGAAGAAAGTATTGGATTCGTGCAAATTTTCGAATTTCGAATTTTGACGGATTCGAACGTTTTGAGGTGTGCTGAGTCCATTTCGACCATTTTTGGAAAATGTCTGTCTGTCTGTGTGTGTGTATGTATGTGTGTGTGTGTGTGTGTGTGTGTGTATGTATGTGTGTCACGTCTGTGTGTGACCAGTTTTTTGTGGCCGCTCTACAACAAAAACTACCGCATGAAATCGAACGAAATTTAGTACACATATGTGCCCCTATGTGAACTTGTGCCCATTAGTTTTTGGCGCGAATTCCTCCAAGGGGGGTGGAGCAATGGGACGTTTTTCGAGTTACGCGTGCTTGCTATTCCTCAGGAAGTTACTGGCGGAATCAAACAAAATTTGGTCCATATGTTGGTATTAACAGGAACAGGTGCTGATTCAATTTTGGTGTCAATAACTCAAACGGGGGTTGAGCTGTAGAACGTTTTTTGTCGTCAATTGTGACTGCTGTATCTCAAGAAATAATGAACGGAATGAAAGAAAAATTTATCGGCAAGTAGCCCTTAGTGGGTATAAGAACTGATTTTAGTTTTGTGTCAACAGCTAAAAGGGGGGGGGGTAGCGCAATCACCCGTTCTTTTTTTCCATTTTGAGTGCCCTATCTCAAGAAGTAATGCTACGTTCTGGTTGAAATTTGGAATATATGTGAATCCATATGTAAACAGGCTTTGGTTCTATTTTGACGCCGATCGCTCCAAGAGGTGTTGATTTTTTTTTTTTTTTTTTTTGCGAATAAAAATATTTTTATTAATGCAACAATAAGAAAGATAAATCGTAATAGATTGTCGTCTGCGTATTTCTCGTGATTTTAATTGTATGGAAATGATAGGAAATATTATCTCAATGATTTAAAATTTTTAACTGTTGCCATCTTATGTTTGTTAACAAATAAAATATTTGTAATTAATTCAAGCAACGCTTTTAAAATAACTTTCAATTTTCGCTCTTTGCTTTGCTTTTGCAATAATTCAGACATTGGGATAGTCGTCAAGTTTTTGCATGTGTAATTTTGTTTTTGTTGGGAATATTGCTTCCTCGTCAAGCATGGGGAGGGATCAGAAAAAGGAAAAATATAGAAGAAAGTTTCGTGATGGCCACAACATACTAGTTTAAGTGTAATTTTACGAACGTAGAAAATATGCCTTTTTTTTTCGCCAAAAGCAGAGTTGAAGAAAAGGATTTCTTACTTTTGAAGTTAATAATAAATTTAATGTTTTACTTCGTATTCGAATAAATAGTTAAAGGTTTACTGGATGAGACTCGTAATTTCACTTTGGCATAGTAGTTTTTTATTTATACAAAAGGAAATTTGAACCCCTTGAAGTCTGAATTTTTAAATCTAATATTTTTCTACGCTTCCATTATGCTTAGTAATCTGAAACGGAGTCGAAGATTAAAATAGAAAGAACATCCTTCCATTAATAGTCAATTTATCTGAATAATACAGTGGTGGTAAAAAACTGCATCACTCGCGTCACAAAGGAGAGGAATATCATCCCGGTTGCATTCAACACACATTCAAGCATCCCGTATCCCACATGATTTGGAGATGTATTTCTGATCCAGGAGTTGGTAGGCTTCTTTTTGTGCAAGGAACAGTAAACGCTCGGGTGTATATTGGCATTTTGGAGGTGAAATTGCTTCCTACTATCCGGGATTACTTTACTTCAGTTCCAAACGCCATTTTCCAGGATGATTCTGCTCCGTGCCATAGGGCAAAACTGGTAAGTAACAATTTAAAAACCTTTATAATGCCATTAGACTTAAATTGACATGGGGTTAAGTACATTTTTTTTCTCTAAACTCACACGCAGGTTCAGAAATGGAAAAATGAGTCAGTTTGCCTTGGCCTGGAAACAGTCCCGATCTACGTAAACAATTATCGAATTCCTGCAGTTAAATGTTTATTTCATAAGCTTTGCAGAACTTCGCATACATTCATCGTTAATCGGTCGACCAAAACTTCTCGCATAATCCCATTGTTTGAAAATGCGAGGGTGATGCAATTTTTTTTACCAGCACTGTAACTGTAGCCTGTATAAAAGAATTGGAACGCCAAGGAGCATTCCCGTCGCATTTATGTTATTCCCTTACGTGTGTTATCTGTTGTAATGAGTATCGTGAGGCTCTGAAAAGTTGAGCTCCGACTATGAGAATGTTTACCTCTGTTTCGGTAACTAGGGAGCGGTAATTGGGACTAAATTGAGTTGAGAAACTTTCTTAGTTGTTTTTCTAAAATATTCCAACTAAAATCCAAACCAATAACACGTCTATTTTTCACTAAATTTCCCTAAAACAGGTGAACATGGTCAAGGTCACAGCTCAACTAACCAGAGCTGCACTATACATGTAATGGTAATATTAATCTGTAATGCAAATAATAATCTAAATTAGCTATAATGGCGGACCCGAAGTTCAGCTAATTTATAGCCGAAAGCTCTACCAAAAAAAAAAAAACTTATCAATAAAACCGAACAACTAAGCCCAGTGCTTTTGAGCTTTATATATATATATATATATATATATAATAAATAATAATCAGGTTTCATTGTGAATTTTTTTTCGCCGAAAGCGGTGCAAAAATTTTTGAAATTGTATTGAAAGTTTGAATAAAAAAAATCTGCATAAGAACTACTGCCTGCATCAAGGTTATGCAAGAGCAAGGAGCGTTTCCGAAAAATTGATTTTTCGACTGTAGGTCTATTTTTGTCATTAGCCGGCTCGATAAGCTTTCAAATGAGGGGGAATTTCTTCAAGAAATAAAAACTCGCATACCGACAGAAAAATAATCCACAGAAATAGTATATAAGATAAGATATTGAAGAGAACTGTTTTTATTTTGAGAAATTTATACAATTTGTTATCGCTGGCTGCTTGAACTGTTATGACTTAGATGGCAGCACGTGTTCATCATTTAACCGAACGGTTAAAATACAAAATCAGTTGAACTATCTTCGTTTTCTAAGCGCAGCTATTCGAACGTAGTAAAAATGTGACTGGCTATTTGTTTTTTGTTGAAAGAAGAAAAAAACGATATTGTACCCATCAAGTTGTTAGTAATTTTAATGTTTTACTTCGTATTCTAATAAATATTCATAGGTAAACTAAGTGAAAAGCGTAATTTCAGTTTGGGGTAGTAATTTTTTAATTCGTCTAAAGGGTCAAAAAAAAAAAAAAAAAAAAAAAAGTCATTTAGTATAGATCCACATTTTAGTATACGATTTTTTTCTGAACAAAAATTATTCCATTGTAATCTGAAATCTTAAACCTGATACTTGTATTTTCTCTTACACCGTGCTTTATTTTTCTGACCGGAGCCGAAGCTTTAAAAACAAAACAAAACAAAAACAAACCTTACAATGAAGAATCTATTAAGCTACATGTTGGGCATCAAGTTCACGAAACAGCAAGGAGCGTTCCTATCTCATCTATTCCCTGATATTTGTTATTCATTGGTATTAAGTGTTCATGTAATGCGCGATATTTCTCTAATTTTTTGATGCAGATTGTCCGGACATGGGCCGGAACACTCATTCTTCTGGTTACCAGTCGAACGCTCTGCCGATCGAGCTATTGAGCTCTGTCGGGTACAGTGCAAGTTAAAGTTATAAATTTAACCGAAAACCTCATTCTGGTTCTTTAAAACAGATTTTTTTTTTTTTGACAGAAAGAAAAAATAGACCGTGGATCTATTTTTCGTCATTAGCCTGCACGATAAGCTTTAAAATAAGGTGTAAATCAAAGCAATCGTTTAAGAATTGAAGAAGATCTCGCGTAGAAACAAAAATCGAGCTACAGAAATAATATATAAGGATACTCTGAATCATATTATTCCTTACTGATTTAAATTGGGATCTAATTCCAGTGCATAGGTTAGGCAAATTAAAGTTATACAACAAAATTATTGGAATATCGCCTTTAATTTTGAAAGCCCTGAGCAATTAAAAAGAATTACGGAATTAGCGTGGATGATCCACAGCGTTGTTGGCAAAATCTTTCGGCCTCTTGCAGATCCACGTAATTTTTTGACAAAAATCCTTGGTCTCCGGATAAACATTGAGTACTTTGTTTCTAGGTAAATACGTTATAATATTCGCTCAACTTATCATCGTAAAACGATGATAAGTTGAGTATAAAGTGACTTAAGGTAAATCTAGAAAGATAATTTTGTTCAAAAATTCAGCAGAAGGTTTTCGGGAAATGTTTACTGTAATGAACTTTATGTTCACAGCTTATTTGTTTTTATCTCGTATTAATTAAATCTTTTTCATTTGCAGAATATAATAATCAAATATCATTCAGGCAACACATCTAAAGCTTGGTCACCAGTTTTCTGCAACGAAGCTTTTGTACAAATATTATTATTTCTCCTCGACAACTTCAAAACCCAAGTGTTGAACAAGTCGGCGCGTCTTTTGAAGTTCGGAACTTCCAACAAGTCGGAATACTCCCCATGGCGCTTCTACGTAAAAACCGCGATAGAAGACCGTACCTAGCACCCCTTTAAGAGGAGAGGATGAATTATCCGACATTACGGTTCCAAGACAGCTTTGTTCCAGCCCCGTTTCTCGTATTTATAAATACGTTATAACATTTGCTGGTTGCTATGTTGTAAAACAATGTTTAGTTGAGTAAAATGTCGCTTATAAGGTCAATCTAGAAAGATAACTTAATTCACAAATTCATAAGAAATGTTCACTGTAATGAACGTTATTTCCCCATCTAATTTATTTTTAACTTGTATTAATTAAATCTTTTTCATTTACAACACAAAATGATCAAACATCAATCAAGCAACTCAACTAAAGCTCAAGCACCAGTTTTCGGCAACGAGGCTTTGTTACAAAAAACAATTTCTGCCCCCACAAATTTGGAATGAAATGTCGGATGAGTAAGCTCTCCTTATATAGTGGCCTCAGCCCTACCGAATTCGCATACTAAGAACGAATAGTCAGCCCTTTATTTGCAAAGGCCATTCATGAGCAGAAGTGTAAAAAGACCTGCTTTACGTTTGAACTACTATTATATTTCTTAGTATTAATAGGCGTTTTTACCTGCACTGGTAGCGTAGCAGACTGCATTTTTTGCAGCTAATTCAACTTACTTGCGAGGGCTGTGCGGTAAGTAAATACCTATATATGGGCCATTCTATTCAGGGACGTGTACGGGGGGGGGGGGGGAGAAGGGACACCTGTTGTCTCGGGCCAGTTCCTGAAGGAGATCAAATTTTTAAAAAAATGATGGGTGAAATGTAGGGTAAACAACATGGAGCGAGGTCCGTAAAAGTCATTTGTGACGGGTCCCAAAATTTCTGCGTACGCCCCTGATTTTATGTGACGAAACGGGACATTTTAAGTATTTTTGTCTCAAGATTTTGCTTCATAAATACAAATCATACAAGCTAGAAATTTTATTTTTGATGGCAATAGTAATATATGTAATAGGAGCTATGTGAAGCATCAAGCGTTAGTCAGTTTGAAAAAAGTAATTGAACGACATGCAATAAAATGACCGTAACGGAACGGTATACATCAATTATTTCATTTAAAAAGATAAGTTAAATGTTTAACGGGATTCTTATGACAAATCCTCACAATAGCTATCAAAAATAAAATTTCTAGCTTGTTATATTTGTATTTATAAAACGAAATATACTAAAAAAGGTCCCGTTTGGCCCATAGATTAAAAAAAAAATCTATGAATACATTTTTTTAAAAAACAAAATTTATTTTAACATGGAACAGCATTATGTAGTACAGTGGTGATAAAAAAAATTGCATCACTCGCGCCGCAAAGGAGAGGAATAGCATCCCAGCTGCATTCAACATACAGTCAAGCATCCCGTATCCCAGATGATTTGGGGATGTATTTCTGATCAAGGAGTTGGTGGGCTTCACTTTGTGCAAAGAACAGTAAGCGCTTAGGTGTATATTGGCATTTTGGAGGACACATTGCTTTCTACTATCCGGGATCACTTTACTTCAGTTCCAAACGTCATTTTAAAGGATGATTCTGCTCCGTGCCATAGGGCAAAACTGGTAAGTAACAATTTAAAAACCTTTATCCTGCCATTAGACTTAAATTGACATGGGGCTAAGTATTTTTTTTTCTCTCAACTCACACGCAGGTTGAGAAATGAAAAAAAAAAGGAGCATGGGGTCAGCAGTCTGCCTTGGCCCGGAAACAGCCCCGATCTACGTAAACAATTATCGGATTCCTGCTGTTTAATGTCTATTTCATAAGTTTTGCAGAATTTCACATACATTCATCGTTAATCGGTCGACCAAAACGTCTCACATAGTCTCATTGCTGTGAAAATGCTAGGGCGATGCATTTTTTTTACCAGCACTGCAGCTCCAACTGAAACACGCTCAAGAACAAGGTTGATCCTTCTCTTCTCTTCTCTTTGTAGAAATAATACTTTGAACCATATTAATGTCACACTGTTGATAATACACAATTCCCATTGTGCATCAGCACAATAATTTACATTGTTCTCGTGTTTTAGTATGTACTAGCTTTTACCCGCGGTTTCGCTCCCGTTGATCTAGATTTTTTTAATCGATTCAGGTTAATGGTCAAAAGAGCAAGGGTCAAATAATTACTAAAAATGGGTTTGTCCCCAGTTTCGGCGACATTTCAAATTTCCTGCCCCCCTCAATATATCAAAAGGTATGATTAAAATTGAAAACCAAGCGGGGGGGGGGGGATATCATCGAAACTGGGAAGACAACCAAAAATTACACAGTATAAATCAGGAAAACGTATAGAAGTACTAAATGTTAGTAAGGATAATTCTTTAAAAAAAAATTCTAATTCGAGTGAGGTCAACTATTCTTAAATAAAGTCAAACATTTCCCTTATAATCCCGATCACCGTCAAATGGTGTCCAGCGCTACGCCGGCTATCTAAATTATTGCACATTCTTCTTGCCGGAGAAAGGAACGGAGCTCAGGTGACGAATGTCCCTCCTGAATAATTAAGGAGAATTACGCATAAAATGGCAATCGTCCCAAAATAGGGTCAACAGTCACTACAAATACTGATTTTCTAATAATGTCCCTTTAGAGTGAGAACATCAAATCTTTAAAATCCCCATCATAAGGAAAACAACTGTTTCTAAACAACGTCAACGGACCTGTTTGAAATATCAAAAAGTTCAGAGTAAAAGTATATCATTAAAATCAGAGTGAGCACAACAGTTTTTTTTTTTTTTTAAGTTCATATTTCAATGAGGACAATAGTACAAAAAACTTCACGTTTCGGAAAGAAGAACATTCCCTAAAGTTTCAATTAGAATGGTAATAACAGAGTTTTCAAATATCATCGACTTCCTTCTGCACTGTAAAAAAATTCCGAAACGTTGCTGGATATTTCCGTGTCACGCTTCGGGATTTCAGTGGTATTTATCTATTTCCTGGAAAAATCAAGTATCATTGTCAAAAAGTTTCCTGAATTGCTACAAGATACATGAATACAGACTTCTCACTGTTGTGAAAAATATGTTTAGCTTCCAGTTTCAAGATTAACTGAGCGTACTTATAAAGTGCATCGGCTTCAGATCACTTACGGTCGTTCCATGCTACTTAAGCTCCCAAAGGGAGCAAATAAGTATGGACTACGTTGCTTTGCGCGAATTGCAGGTGAGTGAAATTCTCGTCACTTGCAATTCTGGCTTAGTTTTGGCCATGTTTTCAATAATGCTATTGGATCTTCCTTGATAAATTAGGAAGATGTCAAACTAGTATAGTATACCTTTCTAAGTTAACTCTAATTTTCCAGAGACACGGCTGGCTTTCAACGGGAAGATTTCTGAATTTTTCAGGAAGCTTCCAGGATAATTTCAGGAAGGTTACTGAATTTTATCGGAAAACGTCACTGGTTTTTGCAAGATATGTTACTGGCAGAAATTGGGCACATCAGCTGCCCATTATTTCCCAGGAACGTTTCTGAATCGTTTTTACAGTGTGACACATTAAATCCACCTAAGTTTACTCTTAAGATCCAGGAAGACGACTGGCTTCAAACGGGAAGATTTCTGAATTTTTCAGAAGCCTTCCGGGATAATATCAGGAAGGTTACTGAATTTTGGCGGAAAACGTTCCTGATTTTTATAAGGTACAGTCATAGAAAAAAAAAACGAAACACTCGTTCGTATTCGAAGACTATTGGCGCTAGAGACACGTATAAGGTGGTATTTTTTCAGGAATAATGTGTTCTACATAATTATGTTGATAAATTGTTGTTAAGGGGTCGTCTTCATATTAAAACGAGCATCAACTTCAAAATTTTCAATAAGAATCCCCCTTTTTTATCACATATTTGTAATCAGCATCCATTTTTAACTTTGTATACAAAACTTTGTTTAATTTTATCCAGCCGTTACTTCAGAATTGAGTTTTGAAAAATCCCTCTCGTAATGTTAAAACGTATTTTGATATTTTTGCACATAACACATAAACTAGGCTAGGAACGGCAAAGATTGTTTTTTTATATTAAAATATGAATCGGCCCAATACTAAAAACATCATTTACAACAGCTAAAATGTAAATTTAGATTTTTTTATGAATTATGATAATATTTTTTGAAAAAAAAAATGGTCTGAAACCATATTAAATTTTAATAGAAAAACAATCTAGATGAGCTTTTATGTGGGAATCTATAATTTGAGCTTAAAATATTCAGTCGTTTTCGCGCTATGCTTAAAAATTCATTTTTTTTTTTCATTTTAGGGGACCGTATACCTTTTATAAACAGAAATTATGAAAGTAAGTTTCTTCGTAAAAAAAAGAAAAAAATTGTTCAACAAAATAAGCAAGCAAATTATAACGTGGTTTTTCTACATTAGAATTGCGGCTATGAATTTTTTTTACTACATAAATTTATTCGCTGTCTCTGCAGAAGAACAACACAATATTGCAATCGTCAGTTTTTTGTGGATATCGTTTAAACGTTTAATAATGTGAAACATTATTTCATTGCCTAATAAAAGAATATTTTACAGAACATTTTAAATTAAAAGCTACACGTAAAATACTTTTTTTTTCTGCGTTGACCAATGCCTTTTGTAAAAAAATAATTCTGAAAAGAAAAAAATTAAGATACACAATTCTTTTACAGAAACCTACAATAAAACCTCACTGTCTTGCTTGTCATGTTGCAATAGGTAGAGTAGAATGCCTTGTCTCAATGATAATTTGCTAAAAGGAAAAATTATGACAGCGTGAAATTTCTCCTTTAACACTTTCCATCTGGGTCAATAAATAATATTTGCTCTTAGATCAGTTTGCTGATTTTAACGGATTTTTTTTTTTTTTTATAAAGTGTTTGAATTCTTTTCAATGTGTTAAGATCTAGGAGAGGACATGTCAGTCACCAGAGTGGCGGTGGTGAGCCGCATGCTTTGAACCCAAATTATGCACACAAAGTAGTTGTTGTGACTAATTGTGAACTTTTTTATTTAATTTAATTAATTCATTTATTTTTTTATTTTTATTTTATTTATTATTATTATTATTATATTATTATTATTATTATTATTATTATTATTTGACTTCGTCAAAGATTTAACAAAACATTAATTTGGGCGCAAGATAAGGCCCAGTTTTTGTCTATTTTTAATTGTAATTTATGTACTATTTTTCTATTTACTTTTTCTGTCATTGTCTGTGCATTTCACGTTAAAATCTTTCTCGCAAGCCAAAGATAAATTTTCAAAATATTTTCTTCTTTTTTAAAAAACATGGAAAAATATAGAAAAAGAAAGTTATAATAAAAAAGTTATCAACTACTGGATACCTATTTTATTATATGCATGCTTTTCAGAAACGAATTTCTGAATAATGGTCTCTCTGATCTTTCACTTTAAGCATAGAACGGGCCACACAGACCCGTCGGACTCGTGGAGCCGAATGTCGCCCGTGCATTTAGTGCCAATTACTTACTATAGGCTCGATTCCCCCATCCAAAGACCATCTGATTCTACTTCTTACCGGGCATGACAGACTTGAACTGGAATTAATCGAGCAAGGAAGCAGATGTCATGTCATTGAGGCTGAGAGTTCCAACAAACTGGTGGATAAAGAAAATTTATCTCACCATCTAGAAGCCGTAAATAATGCAGCAGATAAATTTACTTTACCTACCAGTTTATTCGCACTCTCAGTTTCAATGACATGACTTCTGCCTCGAGCACGATTAGTTCCGAACCCAGGTTCTCAAGTCTGCAACAGGGACGAAATTGCGATCTCTGGATAGCCTAACCCGGTTGCAAGTATGCTGCGAGTGGTGTTACGATAGATGCGACAGCCTATTGCTTGATACTATGGAAGATGTTCGCTTGCAAGTATATGGTGCGCAAAACAGAATCATATAATGCTAAGCTTTGTTTGCAAGTGCAAAGTTACAAAATCGGAGAAATGACAAGAAGTCGGATTTCGGTTCACCTTAGTTTAAGCTAAAATAACTTTAGTTTTTTTAAATTACGGGTTGGGTACATCCCGAATCTCGTTCCTACAAACAGCATTGGAAAATTACTTACCTAAATTGCTTTTAAGAAACATTACATGTTTAACCCAAACCGCCGATTGTGTTATGCTGTTTTAACAATACCAAGCATTGTGATCTTTCGCATCAAATTTGGATTAAAAATAAAAATGGCGTTTTTTGATTAAAATAAAGCCGCTACTGTGTTTATTTACTGTGTTAATTCAAATAGTCAAACGTTCCTAAATAAAGTTCGAGTATGAAAGGTTTGCGCATTAACGGGTATTTACATTCTCCTGTTTCTGGTTTATTTTTTAGATGGATACTTGGTTCATTCTATGTATTGAAAGCAAATTTTCACGTCATAAATGGGTCTTGCTTCGCTCGAGTCACCAATCTATTTAATGCTGCGTTTTCCCACGTTGTGCGTTATATTTTTTATATTTTTGTATGCGATGTATAATACTTCTTCCGATGTTCTACGAAATAAAAAACGCGAATTTCATTTTACATCAAAAGATCTTCTATTCATTTCAAAATAAACCAGTAGCATAGGTGCAATACATTTATCAAACATATTTACGTAATTTTTCTAGGTATAAGGTTCAATATTTACATTTCTATGAAGCTAATGGCTGAATGATTAAATAAGCAATCCAATAGGTTCATATTATGAAAAGTCAAAAAATTCCATTATTTTCAATTAGTTATTATGTTATTTATTACACAACGATCTATACGACGGACTCGCCAGTTCCCATCCGTCTTTCTAATGTTAATCCAGACAGACAAAAATCAGTAAATATTTTACTATTTTTCAAAAAAAAAAAAAAAGATTTCGACCCTAAATCGCCTCGGCGCAACATTATCGGCCAAAAAGTATCGAGTTACGAAAAAAGAAAAGGTGAACTTAAAAAATAATGAATTGAGCTGGATAATCTCGATCTTTTCTTAGTTTACATTCCGCTACTTGATAAGCCGTGACCTTGAAAGAAGCGTTTTAAATATGGTTACGGTCCCTAAATCGTTTTTCGTTAATAACTTCTATTCTACTGCACGGAATGCAATGAAATTTCGTACCCGGGCTGCATTTTGCTGTCTAAACATAATTATGTAGCAAAAAATAGGGGTCCCTATTTGAAAATCAAGACTTAGTGCTAATTTTACTTTGTATATGGTCCCTTATCAAAATTTTACCTACGTAGTTTTAAAGAAGACTTTAAACCATGTCAGATGACACCTTTCTTTCCTTTCTATCATGTATAATGGCCGAAAAATTAAAAGTGTTTCTTTTTTTTTTCTATGACTGTACCTTATTGGCAGAAATTGGGCACATCAACTGCCCATTATTTGAAAGGAACGTTTCTGAATCGTTTTTACAGTGTGACACATTAAATCCACCTAAGTTTACTCTTAAGTTCCAGGAAGACGACTGGCTTCAAACGGGATGATTTCTGAACTTTTCAGAAGCCTTCCGGGATAATATCAGGAAGGTTACTGAATTTTGGCGGAAAACGTTCCTGGTTTTTATAAGGTACCTTATTCGCAGAAATTTTCACTTCAACTGCCCATTATTTTAAAGGAACGTTTCTGAATCGTTTTTACAGTGTGACACATTAAATCCACCTAAGTTTACTCTTAAGTTCCAGGAAGACGACTGGCTTCAAACGGGAAGATTTCTGAATTTTTCAGAAGCCTTCCGGGATAATAACAGGAAGGTTACTGAATTTTGGCGGAAAACGTTCCTGGTTTTTATAAGGTACCTTATTGGCAGAAATTGGGCACATCAACTGCCCATTATTTTAAAGGAACGTTTCTGAATCGTTTTTACAGTGTTTCAAGTTTTCTCCTTAAAAATAGTATGTTAAACGCCTTAAAAATATGTTGAATGATTACTTATGTTCGAAAAACAACTCCTCTTTTTCCAGGGAAAGGTTCGTAAAGTCCCTGGGCAGGAGCAGAAATATCGAAATGCCGATATTTCTCGCGTGGTAGGTGAGTTAAATTCACGTAAAAAAACCCGAAACGTCACTGGTTACTTCCGTGAGACATCTCGAGATTTCACAACTTTTTATCAATTTCCTGTGAAAATCAAGTATTTGTTTTAAAAAGTTTCTTGAATTGCTACACGTTACACAAATGAGAGTTACACAATTGAGAAAAAAATGTTTAGCTACCAGTTTAAAGATTAAATGCGTGCATTTGTACCGGATTCACATTGAGTGCTGCCATTTTGACGGCACAGATTGAGTAAGCGCTCAATGAAAGAGCGTAACGTTTGCAGACAAGTGGAACGCTATGAATCTGCTTGCAATTTTGTCTCAGCTGTGGCCATGGAAAGTGACAAGCTATTATTGTAAGCCTGCCTAAGTTTTCTCTAAAGGTTCCAAAGACATGACTGGCTTTAGTAAGTCTAGCTAAGTTTTCTCTAAAGGTTCCAGAGATTTGACTGGCTTTAGTAAGCCTACCTAAGTTTTCTCTGAAGGTTCCAGAAACATGTGACTGGCTTTAGTAAGCCTACCTAAGTTTTCTCTGAAGGTTCCAGAGACATGACTGGCTTTAGTAAGTCTACCTAAGTTTTCTCTGAAGGTTTCATGACTGGCTTTAACTGCGGAGGTTTCTGAATTCTTCAGAAAGACTCCAGGATAATTTCAGGAAAGTTACTGAATATTATCGGAAAACGTTCCTGGCTTTTGCAAGATATGTTACTGGCAGAAATTGGGCATCTTAGCTGCCCATTATTTTCCAGGAACGTTTCTGAATTGTTTTGCAGTACCCTGTAAAAACGATTCAGAAAAGTTCCTGGAAAATGATAGGCAGCTGATGTGCCCAATTTCCGCCAGTAACGTATCTTAAAAAAACCAGTAATCTTTCTGAAATTAACCTTGAAACTTTCGGAAGAATTGGGAATTCTCCTCCATTGAAGCCAGTCATGTCATGGGAACCTTCTAGAAAAAATAGGTTGGTTTAATGTAATTGAGTTGAACCTTCGGATTTACCAAGAAAGCTCCAGATGCATTTGAACAACCACGGTTAAAACTATGTGAGAACTGTAAGTAAGAACGATTCAGTCGAAGTCTATTAGAGTCTGATCATGTCTGGATGAGGTCGTCATTCTGATGCCAGCTCTCGCTGAGAGCGGACGTCCCTGAAACAGCTCCGCCATGAGCTACTCCAAATCTCGAGTACAGGTTTGTGAAATTTTTGATTACGCTATTTTCTATATTTTTACTTTTGAGACTTAAATCTCTTCATCTTAGGTTAATTTGTTCGGCAAATCTAGAAAAAGTTAAATCCAATCTTTGCAACTAATCACCCCTAAATGTTTTAGAAAATAGTACTTTTCGTTTTAATGGTTGCAATCATTTTTTTCCCCTCAAAAATATTTTTAAATACATTGTTTGTTTTATTCTAACACAACGCCAATGCATATATTTTTGCAATGCATATATAGTTGTTGTTGTCTTGTTCCAACTAGGCTGGCAATTTGGGGTGTGCTCAGACCCGGCGGAAGGAAATGTCAGTCAAATCGAAAACAAGGGGCGGCCCGGGCCCTTGGGGGGGGGGGGGGCGCACTGATGCAAAAAAAAAGAAAGAAAAAAAAAAGAAAAAATAATTTGAATTTTGACATCTTGAATTCAAATTATGTTTTTCGCAATCACAAGTGTGTGTGATGTGTATGTAGGCGTGTGTATTTGCGTCTGTGTGCAGGCATGAGTGTGTGGGTATGTGTGTGCGTGTGTATGGGTGTGTGCTCGTAAGTGTGTGAGTGTGTGCATGTGTGTAGGTGTGTGTATGAGTGTGTGTATGGGTGTGCGTGTGTGTAAGTGTGTGCGTGTGTGTATGTGTGTGTAGGTGTGTGTATGAGTGTGTGTGTAGGTGTGTGTATGTGTGTGTGTGTATGCTTGCGTGTGTAGGATATGGACGCAACCTGGAGACGGTTTTCGCTAAATGAGCAGCATCGGGATGGGCCGGTCGATGATGGTGCTGCAGAGGAAAGCGGGGGGGGGGGGGGAAATAAAATCATAGGACGCCAAAAACAGTCATATGAGAACAATAAGCAATGTGATTGCTCAAAAAAAAAAAAAAAGAATGGAAGAAAGAAAAAAAAAAAGGGGGGGGGGGAGTCCGAATAAGAGAAAACGAAAAGTTTACAAAAAATTTACTATTTTGGTATTCACTGTTGTGACACTTAAAATAGAGTTAATTCTTTTCTAGCAAGCAGTTTTGATTTTTTTTCTTCCCCCCTGTTTTTCTTTTTACCCTTCGATTTTCTTTCCTCTTTTTCCTTCTTCCACACCCCTTTTCTTTTCTTTTCTTTTTCTTTTTTTTCGTCTTTTTCTTCTTTTTTTTTGGGGGGGGAGGAGGAGGAGCCCGGCGACATAATTGACAAGGGGCTCGTCTTGGCTTTCTGCGGCCCTGCGCGCGCTGCTTCACTTTTTCAACTGTACCGTAATTTAGTGTGAAGTCTGACAGCACACACATGCTAAAAGGACAAGTTTATAGGGTAGGCAACCCTTCACAGCATTACAACACATTCACACAAAGAAAGGAGAAGGACAGGAGAGGGAAAGCACAACCATGCTCGAGCATGGGATTCGAACCCGGGACCTCCCTAGTGGTGTCAGACTTCACTGAACGCTAGACAAGGCGCCAAAATGTATTTCTTTACTACTCCGTCTATGAATTATTTCTTTAGCCTGCTGTTTTTTACAGAAACAAGTAAGTGTTTACAAAAAAAAAGCATTTTCGAAATTTTGAAGGAGGATTTTAAATTTGGAAAAAGAATTATAAAAACAATCGTGAAAAAGAACCGACGTTGAAAAGCTTCAAAAAATCATGGATTTCAAATTCTAGCGAAGCTAGATGTTACCTTCAAGGGGGGTTGGGGATTGGTCATAACCGTGCATGCATGTGCATAAAATACATATATATATATAGGATTAGTAATAAATGTTAAAGCCAAGTGCTCTGAAGGAGCAGCCCCCCCCCCCTCGCTACGTAGCCGGTTTCAAGTGATAATTCAATTGTTTCAAAATTTCAAAATTGACTTCTATTGATGATTTTCAAATCAAATTTTACCTTATTAATTCGAGTTTCGATGGGAATTGATTCAACGTTAAATATTACCTTCACTTGTAGGTTATTAGCATTGACATTTCCTTTGTCATTATAGTAATCAACAATCGTCATTTTTTCAAAAACACTTTGTTTTTCGAAACATTTTATCCTCATATATATATATATATATATATATATATATATAATAGCCAATGATCGAGTAACGCGAGTTTCAACCATGAAACTCGCGCCACGACATGATAATTTGATAATATGGTTTGGTAATGTTTGACACGCAGGGAAGGTCTCTATCGTGACTAGGCTGAACTCGATCCGGTTACTTCACTGTTTTACTGGTGTCATTTCAGGGGAATGAAGAAACGAAAAAATGGTCAACAGTGAACGCTACCTACTGGAGTTTAGGGTTAATCCACTGGAGTTAGGTTTACAATTTCAACTATCAAAATATCACAAACAGGCAATTGCTGCGTTCAAATGTAGAAGGAAATTTTCCCCCGTCATACCTTACGGGCGACTTTCTACTTCAATAATAAAGTTTATCGCTAACAGAAATAACCACGTATCACGTAAAACTAATCACTTATCAACTGATAGAATACAAAATGTCTAAGAAAGGGAAAGACTAAATTCTATTACCTGCCTATCTTCTATGCTTTTAAAAATTAATCCACACGGTTTCTCCAAAAAGCTTTTTACGAACTTACGAGGAAACGCAATTATTTATTCATTTCTCGTATCATTCGATCGGCCTAAAATAAAGTATTAAACTTTACGTGCTGGAGTTTTACAACAGATCAATTCAAGAATACTGGAAATAGTTCTTCTTTAGTCTTTTTGTTTTAAATGTGCTTCGTGATATCTTTTCTTTGGCACGTGTACATCATCTTCTACTCATAAACAACAGGGCTTGTTGCACAAAGTTGCAAATAAAATAAATAAGGCAAAATTAGCTTGTAACGTCAACTTAAGATAAGTTGCTTAATATGTCATTACAAATTACAACTTATTCCGGTTTTTGTTTCTTTTTCCAATCTTCGTCTCTTCTATTAACTAATCAACTGATAATAGTAACTGTTTAATATTTGAATGCTTTTTTTCACCTCAAAACTACTTAAATTTCCCAGAATGCAATCGTATTCTAAAATGGTTGGCACAGCGTTAGCAATTATTTAACACGTTTAGAAAACGAAGCGTGATACTTGGGGTAATTTTGTTTTCATTAATTGCATAAGAAATATTTTTAGTCTTTTTTCAAGCAATTGTGAAATATTTATTTTTTTAAAGATTTGGTAGTCAAAATGTAAAGTATGTGGCCGAACCAAAAATTTTTTCTTATACCGTATAGGAGATGATATCATGATGTCATGATTATGATTAATGGTTAATTTTTACAACCTTCAAAAAGTTTTTCCTGCCACACACACACACACACACACACACACACAAAAAAAAAGGATATTAAAAAAAAAAAAAAAACCTAATGGAGAGAGTGAAGACTTTCATTCATGAAGTCAGGAGCCCAAGTCACGCGATAGGTTTGAAAGCAAAGCATTGAAATAAATCAGGTTTCTTTCGCTTGTTTTACGCAAAACGTGCCTTCCATTCGTCGTTGTCGAGTCACGTGACTTGGGGTCTTTGGGTCAGCTTTTGCAAAGCCAACGATTGGACTTGCTCCCTCCATTTTAAATCCTGCTCTGAGGTTTAATATATTAGGATCCTTCTTACGAAAATAGGACAACTCATTTTCGACAGATTTGAAAATTCTTCGCTAGCTAACCATATTATCTAGAGGCCCGTCCCAACTTTGTTCGGAGTAAAAAATAATCTATTTTAAATAAATATTATGCAGGTACTTTTTAATTTAAAATGGAATGTTAAACAACAATTTTTGTTTCGTTTATATGCGGTTTTGAACCAAATTAATTTACCTCTTCAGATAGAGATTGTGAAGGGCTCCTTTAAAGGAGTTGACTTTAATCAGGCTTGAAATATTTTTTCTCGCACTCCTCTTGGGCCATACAGGAAGAGTTTGCTGAAAGTCACCGTCAAATACGAAGTTGAGGCCTCTCATAATTTCGCCTGAACCTTTTTATCCCTTTAAGATTCTATCGACGCCTTCTATATCCAAACGGTGGCTGATCAAAAGTTCGTCCAGCATTACGAGAAACCTTCTTGAAGAAGTTCTCCAAACTACCAGTTTTTTTGAAGGGGGGGGGGGGGAGCATACGGAGTCTTTCTGGAGGAGATATTCAAAGTTGTTTAAATGAGGAATAATCAGTTTTTGAACCATTAAGTAAAGGGTCGGCAGAACCGTAAAAAAAACCATCGCAAAAGCCAGTCTGCCTGTTGATCGATTTTTGTCTAATGTTTAATTCATTAAGTTTTTCAGTACCACCGGGTATAGCAAAAACACATAAATTTGCGCTCCTGGATTTCATGTGCTGATCTTGTTTTTATATAATTGTTTTCGTTGATTCTCTGCGGCGGTGGCAAACTCAAGTTCTCAATTGAGTTTCCGCCTCATTAACAAATTTTGCACTTCTTTTTTAAATTATAGACTTTGGTTTATATCGTTTGATATTGAACTGATCTTAGTATTTCTGTTGACGCGCTCCTTGAAATATGTAGTCACAGGGATCTTCTATAAATGTTTGCCATAAAGTAATATGATCTAAAATTTATCATAAAAGTTAAAATACTTATAAACAATTTTCTGAGTTCAGGAGCGGAGCCAGAAAGTTTTATGTACCAAATAAAGTTAGTCTCCAAGGTTTGCCATTCTTTATAAGACTGAGTTTTATACATGCGAATAGATAGGTTGGCAGGACCTTTAACTGTCAAAAGATTTCGGAAATATATTGGACTATGAAAATGTTCTAAATGAATTCTTAAGTGACAAAATTCCAATTAGCTAGCAGGATGAATATTGTATATTCTACTAAGATGTGACTCTTTTTCAATCCCTTGGCGAATTTGAACTTTTTATAACTCTTTTTTTTTTCTTAAAAATTGCTTTTTTCACATGCGTCTCCTTTTTTTTTTTTTGGCAATTTCATTCAGAAATTTTCTAATAATGTATTTGTAAGCTATATTATTTAATTTCATCGTTTTAAATGCTTAAATATGGTCATTATGAAGATTATTTCTAGAAATAATTTTTATTTATTATTTCCTCTTTGTCAATTTCTTTCCTATCGAAAGTTCTTTGTTCGTCATTGTTGTAGTTCTTAACTTTGAATATACGGTACTTATGTGCAAACACTCTTTGAGTTGAGAATTTTCAAAACAAAATGTACTTAAGTGATTTTTTGCACATGTTTTTTATTTCGATTTTAGTATGAATATAAAACCTTAGAGGATAGCCGGAAATGCATTCAAAATTAAAACTTTTAGAAACACTGATTAATATTGTCCATCTGTACTACTTGAATTCAAAAACTAATTTTCCAAAAGCGATTTTCAGTTATAATTCGTTTAAATAAATTTTGAAGCGTAAACATTCGGTGATTATAAATCATTTGCAATGCCCAAGGTTAATGGAATGCTATTTACCTTATCCTCTGCAGCCTTCAACACATGTAAAGCTGACGGCGATTCGTACGTCGACATTGCGAATTCTTACTCTCACGTGTTTCCATCCCTCAGCATCAGTTCGAAGAGAACCTTCAGTTATTTTGTTGTTGCAAATGCAGTACAATCGGTTTCCGTTTATCTATATATTATGTATATATATATATATGTATATATATATATATATATATATATATGTATATATATATATATATATATATATATATACTAGCTGACCCAGCCACGCTTTGCTGTGGCTGAAAGTGGAAATAATTTTTTGCTCAATATTTTTATACGATTAAATTAATATTTTTTACAAAGCTGGAAAAGTTCCGTCGATTTTAAATCACAGGGAATTGATAATGCTCGAGTTTGTGGCCGAAGAAGGAACTTATAAAATTTAGTTAGTACGAACTAAATTTTCTGTTGTAAAAGCATTACTTACCATACTTACGTTTAGTAAATTTAGTAAGTACTTATTTGGGCCAAGCGTGCAAAATAATTGGAAAGTGGTATGTAAGGTCCCGGAATGTTGAAATTAAGCATTAATCAACAGACAAATTTTTGTATGTACATTTTATTCACCTAAACTTTAACTGATAATTTGAAATTATTAAAACTGAAAATTATCTTTGTACTGACTTATTCACAATATTTTTGTTAATCTGTCTTTTGCTTGCACGAATAGATATGACGGTTTTTCCTTTAAACTTTCCCGTCAAAATTGTTGCTTCAAGAACATTTCCAGTGTTCCTTTGATAACTATACGTGTATATTTGCAAAATTTAGATGGATTTAAACTATGCAGAAGATTAACTGGTGAACCAATTTTCAGCTGGAGATTGTGTGGTGTCATTCCTGTTATATATCCAGTGAATTTACAGTTCAGTGGGAAACTTTACGGATTCGTTCTCATCAACAATTGTATTGATTGATTTAAATGATTTCAAATTAGCGGGGGCAACAAATGATGCGTCTAAAATTTAATTGCGTCTGCATCAACGTTTCTTGTTGCCAAAAAAACGCGATAACAGAGGCAATTATGATAAATAAAAAAAAACTATCCCGGAATACACTCTCAATGAGTTCACTTCTCGTCTCAACGGCAATGCAGAAATTGTCCCGCAATTTGATGTACTGTGTATTTTAATACAGTTCAATTTCACCGTTTCCAATACCCAGCAATTGCTTAGAAAATACTTGTGCGAATAGATAATTTTGCATTTGTACTTGCATGTTCATGGTAAATCGCATTATATCGATATTACGCTATAATAACGATTGTTTTTAACATGCGTTGATTTAATTGGAATAACCGGTAATATCTGCCGGAAGTCCCCATTCAGTATTCAGACAATACTACCTAAAAGTTTACCCCGTTGCCTTTCAAATCTTACATACTCCAATGATGTGCTTCAGATGAATGCTTTTACTCATATACCACAGTACACTTATCCCAACTTTTAATTGCACTCTTTTGCAACACTACAGCCATTCCGCGTTTTTTATTTAATTTTACACACTGCGTTTGGTTTGTTATTAATATCTAATAGGCAACTTTAAAGCTGAATGTGCTGTTCGTCTACCATTTAACAATTTCTAGCAGTAATGCCTGACAATGCAATTTTCTGTTGCGACCGTATCGTTGCAAGAATTAATGACAATAAAATGTCTTAGAAAAAAAAAAGAAATATTTTCCGCTCAACTTCAGTAACCTTAAAGAAATTATCCTGGATTCTTTCTGAAGAATTCAGTAGTTTTCTTGGTTAAAGCCGGTAATGTGTCTGGAGAGAGGCCAAACGTAGGTTTAATAAAATAGCTTCGTACTTTCCTGCATATCCAAGAAAGCGTTCACAGCCTTAATGCAATTCCCCCTTAAGCTAAGACAGACTCTCACGCAAATAGCTCAAATGTAACTCGTCGGCAATTCTTCTTAAGCTTTGTGATCCATGCCTTTTTTCGCTTGCAAGGGAAGCAGTTTATTTGGACGGAAATGAAACTGCAACCGATACATTTATTAAATAGGTTTAGTTAATCTAGATACTGGTGGAAAAAAAATATTTTTCACAACAGTGAGAAATCTGCATTTCTGCAATTTGTAGCAATTCAGGAAACGTTTTGACAAAGATAGTTGATTTTCTCAGGAAAAGAATAATATACTGTAAAATCCCGAAATGTTATAGGGAAATAATAAGCAACGTTTCGGAGTTTTTTTTTATTATATTTTTTTAGCAGTAAGTCAAACGATGTTAGAGTTATATCGATTAATAAAATTACACCGCCATCTATTAAGAATTTTTAGAACTAAACAATTAATTCACTCTATTATTGTATAATTAATATTTAATTTGCAATAAAAAATTATAAAAACTATCCTATCTTTTTAAGTTGGACCATATTACAAATAGATATGAAATTTGATAAAAATCGGTTCTGAAGCTTCGGAGCTTACCCCGAACAAACATCGTGGCACGAGATTTATATATATATATATATATATATATATATATATATATATATATATATATATATATATATATATATATATATATATATATATATATATATATATATATATATATATATATATATATATATATATATATATTAGGGTGAGCCGAAAATACTTTTTTTGGAAATCTGTTTGTGGATAGTGCGAAAAAGTTTGTATATGGGCCCGTTATTACCCATAAAAAATTTCGCTAAATTTGTTTAATATTTAGCCGACGCTATTTAACCTTGAAAACTGAAAAAAAGAGCAAAAATGCACTTTTTTCAAAAAAAAAAAAAAAAGGGGGGGGGGTCGAAAATAAAAGTTTGAAGCTAGTTTCAGCAAACATTAGAAGTATCTGTCAGTGAATTAGTTGAAATCCTCAAAGAATTTTATACATTTCGTAGAATATTTAGCTACGCTCCTTTAAGACTGAAACATTGGAAAAATGAAAAAAAAAATAAATAAATAAATCTATATATATAAAAATTTCGTGTCACGATGTTTGTTCAAGGTAAACTCCAAAACTACTGAACCGATTTTTATCAAATTTCATACGTATATGCAATTTGGTCCAACTTAAAAGATAGGATGGTTTTTATAATTTTTAATTGGAAATTAATTGTTTATTACACATTAATAGTGTGTTTTAACTGTTTAATTCCATAACTTGTTAATAGATGGCGCTGTAAGTTAATGCATCCTCAAAATTCTTTATTCTTAAGTTAATTAAAATTTACAAATGATACTATGTTACAGATATTGATGGTTATCAAAAATATCGCCGTAGAAAAGAGGAGTAGAGAGGCCACACTTTTGAGTCTAAATGTCAAATTCTACAAATCAAATTTAAATTGATAAGCAGCGGGTAGTTCCATACTCACCACTGCTTTTAAAAACGTATAAGGCTCATATAAATGTGGAGTTTCGCTGCTCCGTGAAATTAAGTAAATACGTTGACGAATACGTTATGAAAGGTCCTTATTAGGTCGCATTTGAAGTAAGGGATATGGACAAAAGTGCCGAAAAAACGCAATAGCGGTGAGTAGACGTAAAAACGGCAATGAAGCTATGTGGCTTCCCCATAGACGAAAGAGACCCTTCTGTACAGCATCTTGCAGTACATCTTGAAAACGGTCAGCGAGTATATTTTACCGAAGATATTTTCTATGAAGAGCAGTTGAACCACCAAAAACGAAACTGATTTCATTTTTTTTTTTACATTGTCAAAAACCTAATGTGTTTGGCCCGATTCTCAGAAATAAAATTATTTACCAATGTTTTACGCTATTTTACATGCACTGTAAACAAATCCGAAATGTCACTGATATTTTCCGTGGAACATGTTGGGATTTCGCAGGTTCTCAACAATTTTATTTGGATATCAAGTATCTGCTTCAAAAAGTTTCCTGAATTGCTACAAACGTTATGAATGCAGACTTCTCACTGTTGCTAAAAATATTTTAAAGTTCCAGTTTAAAGATTAACTGAGCGTATTAATTAATTGTATCGGCTTCAGTTCGATTATGTTCATTGACTATACTCTCAATGAGAGTGATTGAGTCTCTGGATTCCGTAGCTTTGCAAGAATCGCCGACGAATTAGACCATGATACTTGCTTGCAAGTCTCTTTCACTTTTCGCCACGCTTGCAGCATAAGTGTTGGAGATTTCTTGGAAAAGTAGAGAAGCGTCAAGCTTTTTCTATTCAACTTACCTAATGTTTTTCTGAAGGTCCAGCGACACGATTGGCTTTTAGCCTGGGATAATACTGAATTCTTCAAAGATTCCAGGATAATTTCAGGAAGGTTAATGAATTTTAGTGACGAACTGACTTCATTACCGTCGTCGTGGTCAGATTGACATAACTTCCAATTGGAGGAAGGAAGTCTCTGGATTCCGTAACTTTCGAAGATTAACTAACAAGTATAACTCTTAGTGTGTGCTTGAAAATTCTTCTTAGCAGTGGCTATGGTTGCGATAATGCTTTTGGTACGTTTTTGGTGAGTCGAAAAATGTGCCAAGCTATTATTTTTAATCTTACTTCGGTTCTCACTAAAGGTTTCAGAGAAATGATTGTCTCGAATCGGAATGGTTTCGGAATTCTTCAGAAAGACTACTTCAGGATAAATTTTAGGAAGGTTTCTGATTTTTAGTGGGATACGCTCCTATTTTTTTCTAAGATATGTTACTGGCAGAAATTGGGCGTATTCGCTGCCCATTATTTTTCAGGACGTTTCTCAATTGTTTTTACTGTGTTGAATAAAATCAAAAAAATCATAGAAGCCACGCAAACAAAGAACACAACATTCATCAATCTCGGGCATAATTAAAAATTAAAGCCAAGACATTGGGACTAAAACTCCATCCAAAACAAAACTGTGCATCCAAAACAAAGTGAATGTTGTTTTTGCATTAGTTTTCGTTAAACATTCCCTAAAAGACGAGAATATTTCGGTCCGTTAATTGTCGAATGTTAAAACATATCACAATGCATTTCGCGAATTGTAATTATTGGTAGCACACAATCATTAGGCGTTGCATTTTCTAATGCAGGTTTTGCATAATGAGAAACAGTATTCGTCATTTGTTTAAGATAATTTTCACGACGTAATATCCAACAAAATCACCATTTCTGTGGGGAAACTATATAAATTTTGTGCTTGAAGATGTACTCCATAGAGTTAAACAAACACACCAATGTCCAAATCTAGATTTTACACCAAAGATGTATAATCAAGCTTTAGTGTTGATTGAAGATTTATACATTTTAATTTCAAATTTGTTGTTTTGTCATTATGGTGTGATATCACCTAATCGATTGGTCACCGACTTAGTTGACACTAATTTGCAACGAGAAAAACAGTGCAATGACACTGTCTTAGCTACAATTAATGTGAATAATGAGCCATTACTGACAGCTGAAAAAAAAATTATAATCAGATTGTGCTGACCGTTGATGCTGAACAAGGCTATACAGTTGTCGATGAAAACAAAGCCGTAAACATTCCAACACCAATTATTCTTTTTCAGTTTTAACCCGCCTAGATTATGCAACGTTACACGTTTCTTCATCAAAATTTCAATAATAATTTTGACGGAAAAGTTTAAAGGAGAAATTTTTGTGTTGCCGTGTAAGCGATTAATAGCGTCATAATTTTCAGACACATTTGGAAGGCTTCAATTTCCGATTTGTTTAGCTTTTGAAAAGACCATAAATAGATCTCAAGACCAAACAATGTCTACTTTCGGTTTGGACTTGAAACATACATGTTTCTCTCATGGACAACTACATAGTGTCCTGAAAAAGACTGACTGTTTTACAAAATTCATAACAATAAAATGGTTAATGATAAAAAAAATATTTTTGCAGAAAATTTATGTGGTGGGCTGTAAGTTTTGTCTCCCAAGTTCCAAAATTTACTTCAAGAAGTGTCCAATAGATGGCGCAGCAGATGTAAGACCGTAAATCAAAGAAAGACAGAAAATTACACCATAGTTTTTCGAAAAATGTTTTTAAAAAATAAAATTTCGCAACAAGATTTTCAAAATGTCTGCCGCCGGCTGCAACCACGTGTCGCAATTGGAGCAAGAAGCGGTGAATTCCAACAATTATTTTTTGACGTAGAGGCTTACTATCTGCAGCGCCATCTATTGAAAATTTTTTTAACTAAACTTTGGAGTTCTGGGGGACGACCCTTACGGCCCACCACATGAATTTCCTGCAAAAATTATTGTTTTATCATTAACCATTTTCCTGTTATAAATTTTTGAAAACAGTCAGTCTTTTTCAGGACACCCCGTATCTATGGCCTACTCACGAGTGGGAAAATTTATCATACCTATTCGTGTTAGCAAAAAACAGGTTAAGCTAGAATATTGTGCCCAACTTAGTGCTTAGATAATTTTTAATTTTCAAATAATAGAAACAACAGATAGAATTCAATGTTATCTACCTCATTTATAAAATTTAATGTTTATATATTTTTAATTTAGTTAATGTATTTTGTGAAAAATTTATTGAATACAAACTATAGATAAATGGAGATGAATAAAATGTAGTGTACATTCTAAAAGTGTATGCTGGTTTCTGTTTAATTTCCATGTTCTGATATAATACAATCAGTTTCGATATTTACTATCACTTTTAAGTTATTTTGCTTTTAGTTTTGGTTGAAGTCATACTTGCAAAATTTACTAAGCGTAAGTATAGTGCTTTAACCATTGAAAATTTAGTTAGTACTTTCTAAATTCAATAATTACCTAATTCAGCCTAACAGGTACATTATCAATCTCTTTTGTTTTAAAATTGGCTAGACTATTTAAAGCTTTACTAAAAATATTAACTAGATTCTATTAAAATATTGAGTAAAACATTTTTTTAATCCAACTACTTCGCCACAGCAACGCGTGGCTGGGTCAGCTAGTTTGATTTATAATACCTCATGCATAATGAATATTATTTTTTGGAATAATATTGTCCCTTGTTATCAAATGATGGAAGTTCTTTCCTAGCTTGAAGTTTAGCACGAATGTATCCATCTCGTGCAGTTTCACCACGAACTTTTATTGCAGCTTCGGTTATTAGTTTCACACAACGTTTCACAGCTTGTGTGTGACAGGGAAATTTCTCGAAAGTAAATTCTGTAGAATGTTCTTTGCACATTTCTTTCCATTGTTGGTCTTTTAGATGCATTGCAAGAGGTGGCTCTGTTACAACACAGTTTGCCCAATCAACTAAATCAACATAATCAACGGCTTCAAAATTGAGTTTAGGACGCTCAAAAAATCGTACACCATCCGAGCTCTTAATCTTCTTATTTCTATAGTTCAGAATGCGCCTAACAGCTAATTCCCGAATGTATTTTCTTGAGTCAAACAACATTGTCAACAGTAGCTGCTCAGGATGAGCGAAATATGCATTACTTGAGAGAACTTTGAAAATTATCTCCTTAACGTTGTCTGGAAACTGCCTTGCAAGAAAAATCATTTTCCAAAAATGTTGGGCGCGGTACTGGCAGTTCGGTTTCATTTTTATTTCAAACCACATTGGAGCATAAACTAAAATTACATACTTTACAAGCATTGTAAGCTTTTCTGATGGAGTTGGAGTGCCTATATACAAGCGTAACAAACGGTTTGTAGTTGTCAGCCATCGCACATGACTGACTGAGTTTGCCTGGGCTACTGTCAGCCACGCTTAAAGGACAACTACCATCTTTTACGGCAAGACAGATTCTATACAAATATTGTTGTTCAGTACTTAAATTTTTTATATCTTCCATGTCCAAAACCAGAAGATTGCAGTCAATTTTATCAAATTTGACCACCGGATTTTTTTAACAATCTCTAAGAAGTTGTTCGATAGCTCCAGAATATGAATGTGGCCACTTTGTGCAACCGTCCAATTCCAGTATAAGATGCCTCAGTGGCAACTCATTGTGGACATTGGACACAAGAGAAGACCCCTTTAATTGCTTAATTCCCAGCTGTGGAGGTGTAGAATTACAGTATTTCTTGTCGGGGTGTTTTGTCTCTTAAGTGGATCATAAAGTCGAGAGGAAGAAATGGCTTGAGAAAAAGAAGAATACTTGCGTTCAATTCATTAATCAGTTTAAAGGACTTCAGAGGATTCACATTTTTTTAATACTCAAAGGCTCTATTTGTCAAATATATGTAAAATACTTATAAAATAATCTTAGGAATAATAGAAGTAATTGAGCGCCGTTTATTATCCACGAGAAACAGTTGGAACCGAAGATTAAAAAATTAGCATCTTATGTAACTATTTTTTATTTGAGTGTGTGCAGTTTTTAAAATTGGCGTACAAATGTCGCATAAAATTGGTTAAATTTTCACTGTTTTTTTTAAGTAACGTACTGCGTAACATTTCAGTACTTACTTATTTCGAAACTACTTTTATTTATTTATTTACTAGCTGACCCAGCCACGCGTTGCTGTGGCGAAGTAGTTGGATTAAAAAAATGTTTTACTCAATATTTTGATAGTATCTAGTTAATATTTTTAGTAAAGCTTTAAATAGTCTAGCCAATTTTAAAACAAAAGAGATTGATAATGTACCTGTTAGGCTGAATTAGGTAGTTATTGAATTTAGAAAGTACTAACTAAATTTTCAATGGTTAAAGCACTATACTTACGCTTAGTAAATTTTGCAAGTATGACTTCAACCAAAACTAAAAGCAAAATAACTTAAAAGTGATAGTAAATATCGAAACTGATTGTATTATATCAGAACATGGAAATTAAACAGAAACCAGCATATATTTTAGAATGTACACTACATTTTATTCATCTCCATTTATCTATAGTTTGTATTCAATAAATTTTTCACAAAATACATTAACTAAATTAAAAATATATAAACATTAAATTTTATAAATGAGGTAGATAACATTGAATTCTATCTGTTGTTTCTATTATTTGAAAATTAAAAATTATCAAAGCACTAAGTTGGGCACAATATTCTAGCTTAACCTGTTTTTTGCTAACACGAATAGGTATGATAAATTTTCCCACTCGTGAGTAGGCCATAGATACGGGGTGTCCTGAAAAAGACTGACTGTTTTCAAAAATTTATAACAGGAAAATGGTTAATGATAAAACAATAATTTTTGCAGGAAATTCATGTGGTGGGCCGTAAGGGTCGTCCCCCAGAACTCCAAAGTTTAGTTAAAATTTTTTCAATAGATGGCGCTGCAGATAGCAAGCCTCTACGTCAAAAAATAATTGTTGGAATTCACCGCTTCTTGCTCCAATTGCGACACGTGGTTGCAGCCGGCGGCAGACATTTTGAAAATATTGTTGCGAAATTTTATTTTTTAAAAACATTTTTCGAAAAACTATGGTGTAATTTTCTGTCTTTCTTTGATTTACGGTCTTACATCTGCTGCGCCATCTATTGGACACTTCTTGAAGTAAATTTTGGAACTTGGGAGACAAAACTTACAGCCCACCACATAAATTTTCTGCAAAAAATATTTTTTTTATCATTAACCATTTTATTGTTATGAATTTTGTAAAACAGTCAGTCTTTTTCAGGACACTATGTAGTTGTCCATGAGAGAAACATGTATGTTTCAAGTCCAAACCGAAAGTAGACATTGTTTGGTCTTGAGATCTATTTATGGTCTTTTCAAAAGCTAAACAAATCGGAAATTGAAGCCTTCCAAATGTGTCTGAAAATTATGACGCTATTAATCGCTTACACGGCAACACAAAAAATTTCTCCTTTAAACTTTTCCGTCAAAATTATTATTGAAATTTTGATGAAGAAACGTGTAACGTTGCATAATCTAGGCGGGTTAAAACTGAAAAAGAATAATTGGTGTTGGAATGTTTACGGCTTTGTTTTCATCGACAACTGTATAGCCTTGTTCAGCATCAACGGTCTGCACAATCTGATTATAATTTTTTTTTCAGCTGTCAGTAATGGCTCATTATTCACAATAATTGTAGCTAAGACAGTGTCATTGCACTGTTTTTCTCGTTGCAAATTAGTGTCAACTAAGTCGGTGACCAATCGATTAGGTGATATCACACCATAATGACAAAACAACAAATTTGAAATTAAAATGTATAAATCTTCAATCAACACTAAAGCTTCATTATACATCTTTGGTGTAAAATCTAGATTTGGACATTGGTGTGTTTGTTTAACTCTATGGAGTACATCTTCAAGCACAAAATTTATATAGTTTCCCCACAGAAATGGTGATTTTGTTGGATATTACGTCGTGAAAATTATCTTAAACAAATGACGAATACTGTTTCTCATTATGCAAAACCTGCATTAGAAAATGCAACTCCTAATGATTGTGTGCTACCAATAATTACAATTCGCGAAATGCATTGTGATATGTTTTAACATTCGACAATTAACGGACCGAAATATTCTCGTCTTTTAGGGAATGTTTAACGAAAACTAATGCAAAAACAACATTCACTTTGTTTTGGATGCACAGTTTTGTTTTGGATGGAGTTTTAGTCCCAATGTCTTGGCTTTAATTTTTAATTATGCCCGAGATTGATGAATGTTGTGTTCTTTGTTTGCGTGGCTTCTATGATTTTTTTGATTTTATTCAACACAGTAAAAACAATTGAGAAACGTCCTGAAAAATAATGGGCAGCGAATACGCCCAATTTCTGCCAGTAACATATCTTAGAAAAAAATAGGATCGTATCCCACTAAAAATCAGAAACCTTCCTAAAATTTATCCTGAAGTAGTCTTTCTGAAGGATTCCGAAACCATTCCGATTCGAGACAATCATTTCTCTAAAACCTTTAGTGAGAACCGAAGTAAGATTAAAAATAATAGCTTGGCACATTTTTCGACTCACCAAAAACGTACCAAAAGCATTATCGCAACCATAGCCACTGCTAAGAAGAATTTTCAAGCACACACTAAGAGTTATACTTGTTAGTTAATCTTCGAAAGTTACGGAATCCAGAGACTTCCTTCCTCCAATTGGAAGTTATGTCAATCTGACCACGACGACGGTAATGAAGTCAGTTCGTCACTAAAATTCATTAACCTTCCTGAAATTATCCTGGAATCTTTGAAGAATTCAGTATTATCCCAGGCTAAAAGCCAATCGTGTCGCTGGACCTTCAGAAAAACATTAGGTAAGTTGAATAGAAAAAGCTTGACGCTTCTCTATTTTTCCAAGAAATCTCCAACACTTATGCTGCAAGCATGGCGAAAAGTGAGAGAGACTTGCAAGCAAGTATCATGGTCTAATTCGTCGGCGATTCTTGCAAAGCTACGGAATCCAGAGACTCAATCACTCTCATTGAGAGTATAGTCAATGAACATAATCGAACTGAAGCCGATACAATTAATTAATACGCTCAGTTAATCTTTAAACTGGAACTTTAAAATATTTTTAGCAACAGTGAGAAGTCTGCATTCATAACGTTTGTAGCAATTCAGGAAACTTTTTGAAGCAGATACTTGATATCCAAATAAAATTGTTGAGAACCTGCGAAATCCCAACATGTTCCACGGAAAATATCAGTGACATTTCGGATTTGTTTACAGTGCATGTAAAATAGCGTAAAACATTGGTAAATAATTTTATTTCTGAGAATCGGGCCAAAAACATTAGGTTTTTGACAATGTAAAAAAAAAATGAAATCAGTTTCGTTTTTGGTGGTTCAACTGCTCTTCATAGAAAATATCTTCGGTAAAATATACTCGCTGACCGTTTTCAAGATGTACTGCAAGATGCTGTACAGAAGGGTCTCTTTCGTCTATGGGGAAGCCACATAGCTTCATTGCCGTTTTTACGTCTACTCACCGCTATTGCGTTTTTTCGGCACTTTTGTCCATATCCCTTACTTCAAATGCGACCTAATAAGGACCTTTCATAACGTATTCGTCAACGTATTTACTTAATTTCACGGAGCAGCGAAACTCCACATTTATATGAGCCTTATACGTTTTTAAAAGCAGTGGTGAGTATGGAACTACCCGCTGCTTATCAATTTAAATTTGATTTGTAGAATTTGACATTTAGACTCAAAAGTGTGGCCTCTCTACTCCTCTTTTCTACGGCGATATTTTTGATAACCATCAATATCTGTAACATAGTATCATTTGTAAATTTTAATTAACTTAAGAATAAAGAATTTTGAGGATGCATTAACTTACAGCGCCATCTATTAAAAAGTTATGGAATTAAACAGTTAAAACACACTATTAATGTATAATAAACAATTAATTTCCAATTAAAAATTATAAAAACCATCCTATCTTTTAAGTTGGACCAAATTGCATATACGTATGAAATTTGATAAAAATCGGTTCAGTAGTTTCGGAGTTTACCCCGAACAAACATCGTGACACGAAATCTTTATATATATAGACTAGCTGACCCAGCCACGCGTTGCTGTGGCAAAGAAGTTGGATTAAAATAAACTTTTACTCATTATTTTGAAAGAATCAAATAAATATTTTAATAGAGCTTAAAATAGTATAGCCGATTTTAAGACATATGGGATTGATAATGGGCGTGATTCAATGTAAAAACGATTCCTAAATGCTCCTGAAAATTATGGGCAGCTGATGTGGCCAATTTCTGCCAGTAACATGTCATGCCAAAACCCGGAAAGTTTTCCGATAAAAGTTAATAACCTTCCTGAAAGCATCTCGGAAGCATCTTGAAAAATTCGAAGATCTTCCCGTTTGAAGTTAGTCGTATTTCTGGAACTTTAGTGTAAACTTAGGAAGGGATACGAAAAAAAGCTTAGCAACTTTCTGATTTATTAAGGAACTTCTATAAGCAGTAATGCAAATATAGCCAAAGCTTAGCCAGAAATGCAAGCAAGTATCGAAAATTTTTACTCAGTAACGTTTTGGTAATTTTTTTTTTTTTTTTTTACAGTGCAGGCTGAAGTAAGTACTTATTGAATTCAGTAAGTACTAACTAAATTTTCTATGGAAAAAGCACTATACTTACGATTAGTAAATTTTATAAGTATGACTTCCGCAAAAAAAAAAAAAAAAAAATAACTTGAAAGTGATAGTAAATATCGAAACTTTGTAAAATAACCGAATGTAGAAACTAAGTGTAAACCACCATACACTTTTGGATTCTACACTACATTTTATTCACCTCAGCTTTCTCTATAGTTTATAATCAATAACTAAATTAAAAACATATAAAAATTAAATTGTTTCAATGAAGTAGATAACATTGACTTCGAACTATTGTTTCTATTATTTGAAAACTGAAAACTGTCTAAGCACTAAGTTGTGCACAATGTTCTTGCTTAACCAGTCATTTGCTAATACCAAAAGTATGATAACTTTCCACTTGGGAGTAGGCGATATATGGTTGCCCATAAGAGAAATATTTATGTTTTAAGTCCAAACCGAAAGAAGACATTATTTGTTCTTGAAATCTATTAACGGTCTTTGCAAAAGCTAAACGAATCGAAAATTGAAGCCTTTCAAATGTGTTTGAAAATTATGACGCTATTAATGGATTACATGGCAACACAAACATTTCTACTTTAAACTTTCCCGACAAAATTTGTTGACTTTTGATGGAGAAATGTGTACCGTTGCGTAATTTAGGTGGGTTTAAATCGCAAAAAAGAATAAATTGTTGAGCCAATTTTCAACCGGAAATCGTGTAGTCGCATTCCTGGTGTATCCAGGGAATTTAAAAATTCAGTTGAAATGTTTACTGCTTTGTTTTCATCGACAACTGTATGGGCTTGTTCAGCATCAATGGGGACCTTTTTTTTCCAGCCGCCAGTAATGGCTCATTATTCGCAATAATTGTAGCTAAGACAGCGTCATTGCTCTGTTGTTATACGTTGCAAATCAGTGTTAACTAAGTCGGTGGCCCAACTATCAAGTGACGGCATATCATAATAACTAAAAGGAAAATTTGAAATTGAAAAGCAAAAACCTTTAGTTAAAACTAAAGCTTCATATTCATCTCTGGTGTAAAATCTGGATTTGGACATTTGTGTGTTTGTTACATTGTATGAAATACGTCTTCAAACGTGAAATTTATATAGTTTCTCCTTAAAAAATGATGATTGTGTTGGATAGTATGTTGTCAAAATTATTTTAAACAGTTGACGAATACTATTTCTCCTTATGTCAAACCTGCATTAGAAAGTGTCCACTCCCAATGACTTTGTGCGACCAATAAATACAATTTGGGACATGCAACGGGATATGTATTTGACAGTCGACGATTGACGATCCACAAATATTCCTGTCTGTTCGGGAATGTTTACCGAAATTACAACTGCTACAAAACCAGCGCGATTACAGAGGCAATTATGATTTAAAAAAAATTAAATTTATCTGGGAATAGACTCTCAATTAGTTCACTTTTCGTCTCAACGGCAGTGTAGACATTGTCTGGCTCTTTGTTGTACTGTATATTTTGATGGAGTTCAATTTCACCGTTTCCAATACCAGCAGTTGCTTAGAAAATACTTGTGCGATTAGATTATTTTGTGTTTATATTCGCATGTTCATGGTCAATCGCATTATCTCGACATTACGCTATAAAAACGATTGTTTTAATCATGCGTTGATTTCATCGGAATAACTGGTAATGTTTGCCGGAAATCCCCAGGAGTATTCAGACAATTTCGCCTAAAAATTTATCGTTGCCGTTCAAATCTTGCACAATCCTATGATGTGCTTCTAATGAATGTTTTTACTCATGAGCCTTAGTACACTTATCGAAAATTATAATTTCACTCTCTTGCAACACTACAGCCATTCTGCGTTTTTTATTTTTTCTTTAATGTTACACATTGCGTTTTGTTTGTTATGAATATCTAGTAGGCAACTTTAAAGCAGAATGTGCTGTTCGTCTACCATCTGAAAAAAGTAGCAGCAATGCCTGACGATGCAATTCCGCTTAAATTCCCTTCCAGAAATTAACCTGGAATATTTTTGAAGAATTTAGTAGTCTTCTTGGTTAACAGCAGTTATGATTCTGGCACCTTCAGAGAAGCCTAACGTAGGTTTTATATAATAGCCTGGAACCCTCCTGCTTTTCTGAGAAAGCTCTCAAAGCATTAATGCACGCATTGCCAACGCGAAGACAGACTCTCAATCACGTAGCTCGAACATATCTCTGCTGCAATGATTGCAACGCTTCGTGAGCCAGATATATTTTCGCTGTCATTGGCTGCTGAGCCAATCTGGCGAAACCGTTACCGACATGAAACCGATACACCTGTTAAATAAGTTTAGTTAATCTTGATACTGGTGGAGAAAAATATTTTTTACAACGGTGTGAAATCTGCAATTTGTAGCAATTCAAGGAAACGTTTTGAAAATTAAAGTTGATTTTTTCAGGGAGTGAGTAATAACGTGTAATATCCTGAAACGTTATATGGAAATTCTAAGCAACATTTCTGAGTTTTTTTAATAATAGTGTTTTTAGCAGAAAGTCGTGCGATGTTAGAGATATATCGATTAATTAACTTACACCGCCATCCATTGAGAATTTTTAGAACTAAACAATTAATTCACAATATTATTGCATAATTAATATGAAATTTGCAATAAAAAATTATAAAAACTATCCTATCTTTTAAGTTGGACCAAATGACACATAGATATGAAATTTGAGAAAAATCGGTTGAGTAGTTTCGGAGTTTACCCCGAACAAACATCGTGACACGAGATTTTTATATATATAGACTAGCTGACCCAGCCACGCGTTGCTGTGGCGAAGTAGATGGATTAAAAAAATGTTTTACTCAATATTTTGATAGAATCTAGTTAATATTTTTAGTAAAGCTTTAAATACTCTAGCCAATTTTAAAACAAAAGAGATTGATAATGTACCTGTTAGGCTGAATTAGGTAATTATTGAATTTAGAAAGTACTAACTAAATTTTCAATGGTTAAAGCACTATACTTACGCTTAGTAAATTTTGCAAGTATGACTTCAACCAAAACTAAAAGCAAAATAACTTAAAAGTGATAGTAAATATCGAAACTGATTGTATTATATCAGAACATGGAAATTAAACAAAAACCAGCATACACTTTTAGAATGTACACTACATTTTATTCATCTCCATTTATCTATAGTTTGTATTCAATAAATTTTTCACAAAATACATTAACTAAATTAAAAATATATAAACATTAAATTTTATAAATGAGGTAGATAACATTGAATTCTATCTGTTGTTTCTATTATTTGAAAATTAAAAATTATCTAAGCACTAAGTTGGGCACAATATTCTAGCTTAACCTGTTTTTTGCTAACACGAATAGGTATGATAAATTTTCCCACTCGTGAGTAGGCCATAGATACGGGGTGTCCTGAAAAAGACTGACTGTTTTCAAAAATTTATAACAGGAAAATGGTTAATGATAAAACAATAATTTTTGCAGGAAATTCATGTGGTGGGCCGTAAGGGTCGTCCCCCAGAACTCCAAAGTTTAGTTAAAAATTTTTTCAATAGATGGCGCTGCAGATAGTAAGCCTCTACGTCAAAAAATAATTGTTGGAATTCACCGCTTCTTGCTCCAATTACGACACGTGGTTGCAGCCGGCGGCAGACATTTTGAAAATCTTGTTGCGAAATTTTATTTTTTAAAAACATTTTTCGAAAAACTATGGTGTAATTTTCTGTCTTTCTTTGATTTACGGTCTTACATCTGCTGCGCCATCTATTGGACACTTCTTGAAGTAAATTTTGGAACTTGGGAGACAAAACTTACAGCCCACCACATAAATTTTCTGCAAAAATATTTTTTTTATCATTAACCATTTTATTGTTATGAATTTTGTAAAACAGTCAGTCTTTTTCAGGACACTATGTAGTTGTCCATGAGAGAAACATGTATGTTTCAAGTCCAAACCGAAAGTAGACATTGTTTGGTCTTGAGATCTATTTATGGTCTTTTCAAAAGCTAAACAAATCGGAAATTGAAGCCTTCCAAATGTGTCTGAAAATTATGACGCTGTTAATCGCTTACACGGCAACACAAAAATTTCTCCTTTAAACTTTTCCGTCAAAATTATTATTGAAATTTTGATGAAGAAACGTGTAACGTTGCATAATCTAGGCGGGTTAAAACTGAAAAAGAATAATTGGTGTTGGAATGTTTACGGCTTTGTTTTCATCGACAACTGTATAGCCTTGTTCAGCATCAACGGTCAGCACAATCTGATTATAATTTTTTTTTCAGCTGTCAGTAATGGCTCATTATTCACAATAATTGTAGCTAAGACAGTGTCATTGCACTGTTTTTCTCGTTGCAAATTAGTGTCAACTAAGTCGGTGACCAATCGATTAGGTGATATCACACCATAATGACAAAACAACAAATTTGAAATTAAAATGTATAAATCTTCAATCAACACTAAAGCTTCATTATACATCTTTGGTGTAAAATCTAGATTTGGACATTGGTGTGTTTGTTTAACTCTATGGAGTACATCTTCAAGCACAAAATTTATATAGTTTCCCCACAGAAATGGTGATTTTGTTGGATATTACGTCGTGAAAATTATCTTAAACAAATGACGAATACTGTTTCTCATTATGCAAAACCTGCATTAGAAAATGCAACTCCTAATGATTGTGTGCTACCAATAATTACAATTCGCGAAATGCATTGTGATATGTTTTAACATTCGACAATTAACGGACCGAAATATTCTCGTCTTTTAGGGAATGTTTAACGAAAACTAATGCAAAAACAACATTCACTTTGTTTTGGATGCACAGTTTTGTTTTGGATGGAGTTTTAGTCCCAATGTCTTGGCTTTAATTTTTAATTATGCCCGAGATTGATGAATGTTGTGTTCTTTGTTTGCGTGGCTTCTATGATTTTTTTGATTTTATTCAACACAGTAAAAACAATTGAGAAACGTCCTGAAAAATAATGGGCAGCGAATACGCCCAATTTCTGCCAGTAACATATCTTAGAAAAAAATAGGAGCGTATCCCACTAAAAATCAGAAACCTTCCTAAAATTTTTCCTGAAGTAGTCTTTCTGAAGAATTCCGAAACCATTCCGATTCGAGACAATCATTTCTCTGAAACCTTTAGTGAGAACCGAAGTAAGATTAAAAATAATAGCTTGGCACATTTTTCGACTCACCAAAAACGTACCAAAAGCATTATCGCAACCATAGCCAATGCTAAGAAGAATTTTCAAGCACACACTAAGAGTTATACTTGTTAGTTAATCTTCGAAAGTTACGGAATCCAGAGACTTCCTTCCTCCAATTGGAAGTTATGTCAATCTGACCACGACGACGGTAATGAAGTCAGTTCGTCACTAAAATTCATTAACCTTCCTGAAATTATCCTGGAATCTTTGAAGAATTCAGTATTATCCCAGGCTAAAAGCCAATCGTGTCGCTGGACCTTCAGAAAAACATTAGGTAAGTTGAATAGAAAAAGCTTGACGCTTCTCTACTTTTCCAAGAAATCTCCAACACTTATGCTGCAAGCGTGGCGAAAAGTGAAAGAGACTTGCAAGCAAGTATCATGGTCTAATTCGTCGGCGATTCTTGCAAAGCTACGGAATCCAGAGACTCAATCACTCTCATTGAGAGTATAGTCAATGAACATAATCGAACTGAAGCCGATACAATTAATTAATACGCTCAGTTAATCTTTAAACTGGAACTTTAAAATATTTTTAGCAACAGTGAGAAGTCTGCATTCATAACGTTTGTAGCAATTCAGGAAACTTTTTGAAGCAGATACTTGATATCCAAATAAAATTGTTGAGAACCTGCGAAATCCCAACATGTTCCACGGAAAATATCAGTGACATTTCGGATTTGTTTACAGTGCATGTAAAATAGCGTAAAACATTGGTAAATAATTTTATTTCTGAGAATCGGGCCAAACGCATTAGGTTTTTGACAATGTAAAAAAAAAAATGAAATCAGTTTCGTTTTTGGTGGTTCAACTGCTCTTCATAGAAAATATCTTCGGTAAAATATACTCGTTGACCGTTTTCAAGATGTACTGCAAGATGCTGTACAGAAGGGTCTCTTTCGTCTATGGGGAAGCCACATAGCTTCATTGCCGTTTTTACGTCTACTCACCGCTATTGCGTTTTTTCGGCACTTTTGTCCATATCCCTTACTTCAAATGCGACCTAATAAGGACCTCTCATAACGTATTCGTCAACGTATTTACTTAATTTCACGGAGCAGCGAAACTCCACATTTATATGAGCCTTATACGTTTTTAAAAGCAGTGGTGAGTATGGAACTACCCGCTGCTTATCAATTTAAATTTGATTTGTAGAATTTGACATTTAGACTCAAAAGTGTGGCCTCTCTACTCCTCTTTTCTACGGCGATATTTTTGATAACCATCAATATCTGTAACATAGTATCAATTGTAAATTTTAATTAACTTAAGAATAAAGAATTTTGAGGATGCATTAACTTACAGCGCCATCTATTAACAAGTTATGGAATTAAACAGTTAAAACACACTATTAATGTGTAATAAACAATTAATTTCCAATTAAAAATTATAAAAACCATCCTATCTTTTAAGTTGGACCAAATTGCATATACGTATGAAATTTGATAAAAATCGGTTCAGTAGTTTCGGAGTTTACCCCGAACAAACATCGTGACACGAAATTTTTATATATATAGATTATAAAAACTATCCTATCTTTTAAGTTGGACCAAATGACACATAGATATGAAATTTGAGAAAAATCGGTTGAGTAGTTTCGGAGTTTACCCCGAACAAACATCGTGACACGAGATTTTTATATATATAGATTTGAAGATTTCTTTTTTATAATTTTATTATCTATATATGTAGTTCTCGAAAATGTATGATACTACTGCGTGATAATAATTACTATGATTAATGGCACTATTTAATTAATTAGTCTATGATTTAATTTTGAAAAATAATTTTCACATCGGTTTTTAAAAGAAATTCAATATTTTTTCATTTTTCTCCAATTTTTGATGTTGGAAAGGAGCGGTTAAATGCTCATTAAAATCAATGAAACATTTTATGGGCTCGAACTGGCCCATTATATAACATTTTCGGTGCATTTCAGCAAAATGTTTGGAATTTAGTTTTTAAAAAAAATTTCGACAAAAATTCATTTTTCTCTTTTTTTTCGGTTTTTCAGTGCCAAATAGCGCCGGCTAGATATTTTTTAATATCAAAGAAACTTTTTGTGAGTGCTAACTAGCTCACTACGCAACTTTTGCGCGCTACCCAAAAATTGATTTCGAAAAAAAAATTTTTTCGGCTTATTTCGGCCCACCCTAATATATATATATATATATATATATATATATATATATATATATATACCTTTTTATATATATATATATATATATATATATATATATATACCTTTTATATATATATATACCTAATATATATATATATATATTGGGGGAAAAAAAACCAGTTCGAAACATAAGCTGGTAGCGAAGACAAACTATTGGTTTAAATAAATAGTGTAAATAAATGTTTGCATAATTTATAGCCTATATCACTCAGTAAGAAATTACTTCGAACATATAAACATTTAAACATCCGCTCTCACTCTCTCTTTATAATATTAGTACAGATATAAACAAAAAAGCATCCGCTCGCTATAATTTTTGTACAGATAAGTTACTGTGCTTTTGTCCTCATTTCATACACGCTCGCATTCTATCAATTATGAAAGTTAGGTTGAATGCAATAAGAGTTTTTGTTGATTGTGTCTACCAGTAAGTACAATACGAATGATGCATATAAATGCATAGCATAGCGAAAAAAAACGCTATTCTGTTACTTACTTCATGAGTAAATCATGGTGAATCATGTTAAGCCTTCTAAACTGGAGGCTGATATATAATTATAGGGTAATACAGGGTTAGCATTAACAAATGTCCCGGGTTCAAAAACGCATATGTTTTGAACTACTAACGCCTGTCCTAACCTTGTTCGTATCTTAAATACATATTATGCAGGACCTTTTCAATAAAAAAAGTTCATGGTAACATTTTTTGTTTCGTTTTTATGAGGTTTAAAAGAAGTTGATTTACCTCATTTACTGATCAAGAGGGACCATCATATAATTCCCACTGAGCAATACAATTTTCTCGCAGATTTGGTGATGGTGATGGCATAAGAAATTTTTATTTGAAATTTCAATAACTTAAATTGGGGAAAAACAAATACGCAGGGACCATAGGCATGTAACGAAAATGAGCCAGCTGACGTACTATGGTGCTGTAAGGACAATAATTTTAATTGGAGTCTAATTCCGTTGCATGGTTTAGGCAAATTAATGTTGCACAAAAATATTAGAATGTTTCCTTCAATGTTAAAATCATTAAGAGAGGTCCTGAGGAGTTCAGAAAATTAAGGAATTCACGTGGATGATGCACAGCGTTACGTTTAAGATCTATAGCCCTCTCGAATATTCACGTGTATTTTCTTTGACAAAGATTCTTGGTTTCAGGATAAACATTGTGGATCAAATCATTTCTAGGGAGAATTCTACAGCTCATCTATTTTGATAAGATATCTTTTTCTTTTTATTTTCTCGTTACTTACTTGCAATAAAACAGTCGCGAAATGCTTAGCACTATCTCCTAAAAGGGCTCTTATAGTTGCTCTTAAAGAAAATGTACTCCTTAAAGTAGATGACTTTAATCAGGCTAGAAGTATATCTGTTCAAGTTCCTCCAGGGTACTATAGGATTTTGAAAAATCAGCGTCAAATACGAAGGTGACACCTCTCATAATTTTGTCTGAAGCTTTTTTTTTTTTTTTTGTCTGTCTAAGACTTTTATTTGCGAATGGTGCTTCATCGAACATTCGTTATGCATTAAGAGACACCCTCTTGAGGAAGTTCTCTGATTCGTCCGTTTCTTCGTATGCAACACACAGTCTTTCTGGGGGAGACATTCAAAGTAGTTTAAACATGGAATGGTCAGTATTTCCACCATAAGTAAACACCCGGTTATTCCGTAAAAAAACATCGCAAAAGCCTGTTGATCAATTTTTAGCTAGTGTTGAATTTCCTACGTTTTTCCAGTTCCAACTAGTACATTGCCGATTAACTTTAATTTTCATTCCTGGTTGTCAACGCTATTAACTACTGTGTCATAGACGAGTCGCTGATCAGGTACTAAATTGGGTGCCTGATTAGACACGCACTCATTAAATAGGAGGCAATCATGGACTAATCTTGTTCTTATACAGTTGCTTTCGCTGATTCTCTGCGGCGATGACAAACTAAAGTCCCCTGTTTATTTTCCGCTCAATCGTCACATTTTCCCTTTTATCTGAATTAGACTTTGGTTTATTTCGTTTAAAATTGGCCGACAATCCTAATTTTCTTTGCCGACACTGTCCTTGCAATTTGTCGTCACAGAGGTCTTATTTTAAATGTTTGATATAAAGCAATAGGATCTAAAAGTTAATATAAAAGTTTCTCTGAGTTTGGAAGCGGAGTCAGGAAGTTACATGTATCAAATAAGGTTAGTTTCTAAGGTAGGTCGTACATGTTGTTTGATAGAATGGGAGGACTGTCAAAAGACTTTGGAAAGATGTTGGAACACGAAAATGTTCTAAATGAACTCTTAAGTGAAAAAAATTCCAATTGTCTACTAGAATGAATATTGTATAATCTTCTTATTGAGTTCGTCTCAATCCCGGGATGCCTGCCAATCTCTTGTACTCGTTTTTTTTTCTGAATACATGCTTTGTTCACATTCTTCTACTTTTTTTTTGGCAATTTCTTTATGATAGGATATATGTAAGGCTATTATTTATTTGTTTTAGATGTTTAAATACGGTCTCATGAAGACTATTTCCAAAATACTTTTTCCTCTTCTTTGGCAATTTCTTTCGTATCGAAGGTTCTTTGGTACTTATTGTTTTTACTCTAAAATTCGAATGCACGCTAATTATGTGCAATTACTCTTTGACTTAAGAATTTTCTAAACTAAATATACTTAAGAGAATTTATTAGCAGATATTTTTGATTTCAATTTCCGTACGAATACAAAACCATAAACGATATCCCAAAATGCATGCAAAACTACAACTTTTAGAAACACAGAGAGTGAATTCAAAATCTTATTTGCTCGAAGCGAATCTTAGTTATATATAGTTTGTTTAAATAAATGTTGAAGCATAATATTCTGTGACACTGATTGGTTCGCAATATCAAAAGCTATAGAACGCTACATACACTCATGTTTTTGAAAATTGCAAAATCAAGAAGGAATTATGTAAATGAACCGAGAGTCACAGGAAATGTATAGCAGGATAAGATATGCAAACGATTAGAATTACAGAGAAGTCGCACATGAGTGGACCGAGGACGTTCTCTGAACTGTGACGTAGACTTTGCATATAAAGGGCTGTAAAGGTTTTTTTGAAATCATTGTATGATTATCTGCCGATGGTAGATGATTCTCTAGTACTCAATGTGCCCCGTCCAAAACGCAGAGCGTCATAGAATGAGTAACAGAGTTCGAATAGGGTCGCATGATCGGTATGCGTGAGGGTGAACTTATGTATAGAGAAATCAGTGCTCGCACGAGACGTAATGCCTCAACTCTGATGTGTATTCGTGAAGGATGGACAGAGGACAATGAAATTAGCCGACGGGCTCGCCCCAGCCCACGCAAACGAACGACACCACGGGATTATCGACACCTCACCCGACTAGCTCTGACGGATCGCACAGTGCCCTCTCGTAAGCTAGCACAACTAGGGAAGTATCAACCTATCAAATATTCCAATTTTAACTATTGCACAATGTTGACAGGCTTACAAAACACAAAAATTCACCATGGCCGGATTTTTAAAACCAACGATTGATTTTTTATGAATTTTTTAAAGAGCGATGCGCAAAAAAGAGGTGTGGCCTAAAACGTCAGCAGCTGACGTCATTTCCCTGTTCCGATCAGAGCTCCATTTCCATGCCGTGTTGCGCCTACCAGGAGGTGAATGGCACTGTCTTTTTCAGCCTTTTTAAAGCATTTTACCAGCATTTTTGCCATCATGGGGCTAGGATTCACGAAAGGTCAATCCAATAACCTTCCTCAAGTAAAGTCATTCATGGTGTTTGACTTTTTTCGAAAGGACGAGATATTTAATGTCCTAGAAGTACGGGGAGTGAGACAACAAAGTTTCACCATTGTTATTCTTTAAAATTGTACGTACATATCCGTCTATGTTTGCAGTTCATATTATTCGCATTAGTTTCCCTTAACAAGATTGATCATTTCCATTTGTGTGTCGATGGTTTTTTATCTGAATATATAAATTACAATGTAAGAGCGCTATTCCAGTTCTTACTTGGCGGCTTTTAATGAGGCGCGCATTTTGTAACAACCCTACTGCAAGTGATTCCAGTACTAAGTTTTAGAGCAGTTTTTGCATGAAAATTTTCCGCTTTGTTGGCAATAAAAGTTGATCTGCTTTTTTTTTTGTGGAAAATTGTTTTAAATCCACTAATACATGTTAATTATCCTTGAGTTTTTGTGCAACTTAGCAAAAAAAGGAAAAATATATTTTTTTGCTCTTTTGATAAAAATAATAAATTTGAAAATGGTGTTCATTTCATAAAATAAGTACCTTTTTGCAGGTGAGAAAGGTCTTGTATATATATAGAAACGCTTCTGGTGATAAACTGAAAATGTATTTTTAAATTATCAATTTTTAATAGTTAAAATTTGAAGATAGTTTGAATGTTAAAAAGAAAGTATTAATAGTTTTTGCATTGTTATTAAAATGGAAATAGTAATGCATCTATTACTTTCTATTTAAGTTTATTGTGCAGGGTTTAAATTCCTTTGTTTACTTGCATTTTTTTAAAAATATCTCATATGCTTATTAAACATTTATTTATGAACAGTTGTGAACATATATTTCAAACTGTATTTCTCACTTGACATAGTTTTTAATTAAAATAAAGTGCAAATTTTCATTTTCAAATTTTAATTAATAAACACACTTGAAAACACTTCTTTCGAAGATCCTGCTGGGACGGAACAATAACAAATCGCTTGTGAGGAGTTTTTTTAGATGTAGATACGCATCCAGGAACGAAGCAATACTTGTAATTGATTCTACTAGCCATGACAAAGAAAATCAAATTAAAAACAATCGCAGAATGCATTAAACCCTACAGACAGCAAAGGATTTTCACTAGCCTTTTATGCGCGCTGCTCTTAGAAGGCCATTGTTTTCCCGCGCCTTCCCCCAAAGATCGCCAAGCACTTCTTTGTCCTAGTCAACCCCGCCGACTCTCAGCGCGGCAGTGACGTCAGTCAAAGGACTTACAAGCAAATGACGTCACTCGCGCGTGAACTTTAAAAAATTATTTAAAAAAAAAGTATTAGTCGTATCGTAAAAATTTTTTCGCAGATGATGTTCATGTATGTTACTCTATCAAATAAAAATAAAATTAGAAAATCGAATACTTCCCTATTGCTGCATCCACGGTTCGTCGACATCTGCTGCGCCAGGGCCAGCATGCAAGGATTCTCCTATACATAATTCTCTTCACCCTCAACCATCGTTACTTCCGGCTTCAATGGGCCCTGTTGAATCTCCCTTTTAGTTTCTTTTGGCGAGAAAATATCTCGCCTAAGTTTTACAGCAAACCTAAGTTTAAGTTTAAATTGAAAGATTGCTTTAGGTTGTGTGGATTCCGATTAATGTGGATTTTGAAGGGAGCCGCTGGCCCTTGAAATACCAGCATGAACCATTCCTATGGTTTTAGTTTTATATTGTTTATGTTCATAGGCGTCGGAGCCGGGGGAGCTGGGGGAGCTTGAGCTCCCCCTGGAATATTTCAGACCGGCTCAGCTCCCCCGAAAAAATTCTCACACAGACGCTTTCTGTCATACATTGTTTACCTCAAACCTGATTTCAAAAATGTGATCTGCCTTTTCTAAGAATTTCCCCCAATAAGCAACAAAAACAGGGGACAGACGGAGTGGTCCCGTGCACTTGAGTCCACATTCACCCTTTTTCTCACTGTTTACACACCTCTTGATTCCCGGAAGAAGATTAAAAGAATTTTTGACAAGCTATCCTACCGGCTGCGGAAAAGTGGGCTTTGCCCCGCGGCCTGCAAAAATCAGTACCAGTACCGATAGGGGTTTGCTCCCCACCTCATCTCGTGTTTCGAGAGCGGCATCGCAGTTTAGTTCACATTCTTATTGGTTTTGCCTCGCATACCGTTTTTTTGTCGCGTGATCACAAAAAGAATAGTGAGTCAGTTTTGCATTTAAATATGAATAATATGGATGGTGATACAGACATAACTATAAAAAAGGTTACTAAGGTAAGCAACTTGTTCAAATCAAGGGATTCAACTTTCCAGAAACTTATCTCATTTTAAGATATCTGACTTCTTAGGCACAATGTAAAGAATTTCCAGCGGCGTCCTTTGAAACTGGTTGATTAAAATAAACTTGCAAAATTTTACATGAAAGTTTAACTAAAAGACCAAGTGGTATTTTTCTTTATTCATTGCAGTTATCTACATTAAAAAATAAACAAATAAATAAAAAGAACTCGGGGAGGGGGGATCCCCATTTACAAACAAATATATTTATTTATTTTTTACTCCGTCGTTTATTTCTCTCTTTGATCATTTTTCACTCCTTTAAAAAAAGTTAAGCCCCGAACAAAGAAAATTCTTTAAAGATTTCCCAAAAGTCTAATTATGTAGTTACAAAACAATGAACAGCCCTAAATTAATTCTAGAGGGATCATGAACGTACATATATTTCGGGTTTAAATTCTATGTTTCGATCAAAAGGTACCATCAGATAGCAAAAATGTCATTGTTCGATGATCTATCGAAACCGAAAGTAATCTGTTGCCAGATAGAGAACCCGTAGCGCCCGAAATAGGTATTATTCAAACAATTTTTTTTTTTTTTTGATGGGAAATATTATCAAAAGAAACAACATAATAAATCAACGGCGTACTCAGAAATTAATTTTGGGGGCGCAAATCATTGCTGTGATAAAAAACGCAATTTTTAGAACTATCCCACGGTAAAAAAAATTTAAAAAAAATGTATCCGTTACTTTATTTCATTTTAAACCGACAGGGATAGATTTTTTCATGAAGTTATAAAACTGCAAAGAGAAATATCATTCAAGGAATACTAAAGGTACTTACACTACAGGAACAAAAATTCACATAAATCAAAATCGGAGAAATCTTCATTATTATAATATTCTTAAGATCTTTCAATGATTATAAAAACAGTTACTATGTAAAAATCTGTTTTGAAAGGTGCGAGTTTATCAAAATGAAAAATTTTGAACATAATACTTTAAGAAGTTAGAGTTATTCATATTTCTTGCTTTCCTAATTAACGATTTTTTTGTCACTTACAGATATACTTTCATGCCAAAATTGTAACTTTTCATTTATTATTTTTCATTTATTAAAAAATCTCCTACAATATTTTAGTTTCTCTCAAAGACTTTTACTAAAATTTATCTGAACAATAAAATATATAACGAACATTTCATTTTAACACATTTCTAACGTTCTGTTTCTCCACCAATGTTTCATCCTTTTCCCTTTTTCTAGTTCTCAGAAAATAAGAGAGTCTTCTAAATGCTACTCTGCCAAAGTCCTCCCTTTCCTTCAAAATTATTACAGAGCACCTCAAATTTTGTTTTCAGGACTCAGTTCCCTGAAAATTTCCGAAAGAGAGTTCCTGAATACCTTGTTCTCCAGTAACATGGGAAATTAAATAATATTCCGTTTTTGGAAATTCAATTTCAAAAAATTACTCGGCCCCTAACCAGAGCTTGATTACCTCACAGGCCAATTAGACCTGGGCCTAATTGGCCTGGCCTAAGGGCAGAGCCGTGTCCAAGGGGAGGGTTTTAGGGGTTAAACCCCTCCCATTGAAAAAGAAATCAATTAATCATTAAACGATTTTCCAAAACGTATTTTAAGTTTTAATTAATTTTAGAGTTAAACTCTGATACAGTATTCACCCTCTTTAATATTTCTCCATCTCTAACAATTAACATTTTCCTCAATTGTAGGATTCCCAAGCACCTCCGCTTCTAAGAGCTTGAAAAAATTAACGATGGAGGAATGGCTAAAGAGTCCGGCAATGCTGTAAGCATGCAGGGGAAAATTATTTAAAAGAATATTAGACAATGATGTAGCCAAAAAAAGAAAAAAAACTTAGGGGCTGGGAAAATGGTTAATTTTGCTTACTATAGGTTTTTTATGGTACGTCTTTAGTGTTGGATGAATTAGTCGTTTCACACATTACAAAAATGTTTCTATGCAAAACAGCATTTTTTTTTTAAATAAAATTTTTGTTTTCATTAAATTCCTGTTCAATGTTATTTGATGGAAAAACAAAAGAAAAAAAAAAGAAACTAACATTAGGTGGCATAAAACGAATATGTGTGACTTTTTTTCCGCTTTTACAAAATGTTCAACCGTACAAATAAGATTTCTTTTAAAAAAACACACAAAACGTTTAAAAAAAGCTTAGTTATCGAACTAAAATTAACTATTCAACACGTATAGTTAGTTTTCCTTTGAACAACGTAAGTTACAAAGGCAAAAAGTATCAACCCCTCCCTTTATGAAATCCTGGACACGGGCCTGCCTAAGGGGCCCCAAATTACTGAAAGAATTATGCATAGCATTACAACTATACGAAAAAATTCCATGTATTTTTAAAAGTAATAATAAAAAAATAATGACTTTTTATTTAGAAAAGAACTTCTTTAAAGGAGAATTTTTATTAATTTTGCCAGTAGCGAATTTACCATGCCACAATTTCGAGTGCCCCGAAGGGGATTCATGAATGCACATGATAAATAATTTACATAGTTCTTTGGCCCACGAAAATGCATTCCAACAGGACTAATAGAGTCTTCAGGGAGCCCTGAAATTATTGCAGGTCTAGGGCCTCACATTTTGTTATTCGGGACCTGCCCCTAACGATGACAAATATCATCCGCATTCGCGTTTTTTAGAGATTATAATTTCGAAAAAAATAAGGAGAAGGAACCTCTGAACCTTTTCTGATAACACCATTAAAGAACGCTCTCTAGGACAATTTTTGAAAAATTACCAGAGTAGAGCCCTAGAACAGCCTTTTCCCCTGACATCATTGAAGATGGTCTACAATTGCGATTTTGGATCTTCAAATTCGAAATATTGGGAGGGAGATGTAAATCTATTTGAAAATTCGATCGAGGACAATCCCTCGAGTCATATTAGTTTCACTAGCGCTAACAAATATAGTATATAATCCGTTTTTAAAACATTAATTTCGAAAAATTTTCAGGGAAGTTTATTCGTACCATTTCTCTCCTTAATATTCCAAAAATCGCTTAAAAACTCGTTTTTAGAACAAGAATTTTGAAATTTTCCCCGGGGAGGGTCCTCCGGAACTCCTCTATTTATACGAACTCATATTCGAGTACTGACCGACCCCCTTTCAAAATCGGAGTTTTATCACCTCATTATCTCTATATACAATGTATTTATTAAATATGATTGAAAACTTTGCTGGGAAAGAGAGAGAGAGAGATGGAGAGAGAAGCTAATTTCTTATGGAGAAAAAATTAAGTGCCCCCCCCCAAATTATTTTTTGGTTATGGCATAATGTGTCTCAGCTCCCCCTACTTCCACTAAGTTCCTACGCCTCTGTTTATGTTAATAAGAGTTAGTTTTGTTTTAGTTGATGGTTGTAATGTGGTTACTTGTGTAACATTTTGACCAAATGAACAGATTTACGAACAATTTTTAAAACCTCCAAAATTGGAACTGCTGAGTTCTTTTATTGGCGTCAGCGACAGGATTTGATATTGTGATCAGCTGAATCTGAAAAGTCTTGAAATTTACACAGGTAAGCTCAGTTTATTATTATACCTGTTGTAAATATTGCATTGAATGAAAATGACAAGTACATTAGAAATCCTAAAGAAGAAACGCGGAGGTTTAAGAACACAGACTTCAAAACTGTGTAACAAAATAGATACAGCACTAGAAAGTGAGGAAATCGCAGCAGAGCAGAAAATTGATCTTTTAAGTATTTATAAAGACCAATTAAATGAAAAGTACGACTGCTTGAAAAAATTAAATTCGGATATCCAAGATCTGACTGCCGAGTCAGAATTTGAAAATGAAATAGAAACTTCTGAACATTATAGCGAAAGAATAATAGAATTTCGGTACAAGATTACTAAGTTTTTAAATGAACGTGCTGCTGAAAGTCAAAAGGAATTGTTTGAGTCATCAATCTCGAAAGATGAAAGTAATTCTCAATCCTTCAAAATTGAGCGTTGTATGAAACTTCCTAAACTTACCATACATAAGTTTTATGGGGACAGCAGTTGCTGGTTGGAATTTTGGGGCCAATTTTCTAATGCCATTGATAAAAACAAAAGTTTATCTCCTATCGACAAATTTTCATATTTGAAATCTCTACTTGGTGGCAGCGCTTATAATGCTGTTGCTGGATTTTCACTTACGGCAGAAAATTACAAATCAGCTGTAGATTTGTTGAAAAACAGATATGGTAGAAATGATTTAGTCATTAATGCGCATATGAGTAAGCTGTTAAATTTAAAACCAGTGAAAAATTCCTATCACATAAGGGACTTAAGGGAACTTTATGATAATGTTGAAGTTCAAATTCGAAATTTAAACTCCCTCGGTGTTACATCCGGTAGTTACGGACACTTGCTTGCACCTATTTTATTGAAATTAATTCCAACTGAAATGGCCCTGGATTTCAATCGTAAACGGTCAAGTATGACAGATATGGACATCGATGAACTTCTAACATTTATAAAAAATGAAGTTTAATCTCGTGAAGCAACAATTCATCTGCAGAATTCTGAAAAATATTCTTCAAGTAGTAAAAAAGAAAAAAATAAACAGCAGACTAGTAATTACAAATGGAATATTCCCACGACTTCTACATTAACTACAAATTCAAAAAGTGTTTGTATATTTTGCGATTCAACAGAACATGATTCGAAATCATGCAAGTCGAAGGCTATTTCTGACAAACGTGAAAAATTGTGGAAGACTGGGCGATGTTATGTTTGTTTTCGTAAATATCACCTATCCTCAAATTGCAAATTTAAAACTGAGAGCTGCAAAATATGCAATGGTAACTTTCATCACACATCAATTTGTACCAATAAAACTTTCAAACCCGCAAATGTAAACAGAGATACTGGGGGAGAATCAATTATTACTTCAGTTTCTCATTGCCGGAAAAATATTACTAATGTAAATACTAAAGAAGTAATTTTGCAAACTTCATGCGTGAAGGTGGAATCTGATTCGAATTCTAAATTGTCTTTAATTCTTTATGACACGGGAAGTCAAAAAACTTATGTCACAGAAAATTTAATTTCAGAATTAAACCCTCCAGTTTTAAGGCAAGAAAGACTTCAGATATTTTCATTTGGAGCTTTTAAACCGCAAATTAAAAATTTTGATGTCGTTGAGTTGAAGTTATCTCATGTAGATGATAAATCGCGTTGTATTCATATTGAAGCGTTAGTAACAGATGTGATTTCGAGTGTTAGTATTCACTCCCCACCAATTAGCAAAGAAGTTATGACTAAACTAGTGTCATACAAGTTTTCGAGTTGTGATAACGTAGGTGGTTCTCAAATCGAGTTTTTAATTGGTGCGGATTATTTTTACCAAATCTGTTATGGTCCGGTAGAAAAGTTAACAAAATCACTCTTTCTGTGTGATAGTTTGTTGGGGTACTCACTTTGCGGTTTTGTAGAGGATGGGTCAATGAAAGGGGAAAGAAAATCTGTTTGTAGTTTCTCAGTCGTAAGTAGCAAGCAAAGCCCTGATAATGAGCTCGAAAGCTTAAGATTTTTGTGGGAATTGGAATCACTCGGGATTATGCAATCTAGGGAAAATGTTTCAGAAGTAGAAAAGGAAATAATTGATAAATTTGAATCTAACTTAAAGTTTCTAAATAACAGATACGAAACTTCTTTATTATGGAAGGAAGATAAGTCTAAAGTTGCGAATAATTTCAGAATTGCAAGAAATCGCTTTGACGATTTAAGTAGAAAACTTGAAAAGGACATTAATTTATTTGATAGTTATAAAGCTATTGTTTTGGAACAGGAACGTAATGGGGTTATAGAACCATGTTCTGATTCAAAAATCGAAAATAGTTATTTCATGCCTCATAGACCAGTAGTAAGAGAGGATAAGGTAACCTCTAAAGTTAGAATGGTGTTTGATGCTTCTTCAAAGGAGAAACATTTAAATTCTTTGAATGATTGTTTATTCCCCGGACCTAATCTTAATCCAAACGTTCTCGATATAATACTTAGTTTTAGGAAACATAATGTTGCATTTTGCGCCGATTTAGAAAAGGCTTTTTTGCAAATTGGAATTGCGGAAGAGGGCAGGAATTACCTGAAATTTATATGGTTTAGTAACGAAAGAGGAGAATTAAAATTTATGAGATTTTCGAGGGCGGCTTTTGGGGTAAGCTGTTCCCCCTTTATTTTGGCTTCTACGATCAAGCATCATATTAAAAAATATGAAAATCATCCCCAAGTAGTTAATATTTTGGATTCATCCATTTATGTAGATGATTTGATATCTGGTGCGAAATCTGATAAAGAAGTGTATTACATATCATCGACAGCTTCAGATATTTTTAAAGAAGCTGGAATGAATTTGCTGAAATTTAATACTAATTCCGTAAAACTTCGAAAAATGTGGGAAGAAAAGGGAATGTGTGAAACAGCTGAACTTTGTAATGATACCTTAAAGATCTTGGGTTTACTATGGAATACCAATTCTGATAGCTTGCATTTTGACGTTCCAGACTTTCGCGAGGATTGTAAAATCAATCCTTCAAAACGCGTTGTTTTGAAAACTGTTTTAAAGATATTTGATCCTCTTGGAATTCTTTTACCATTTACTGTTAGGATGAAAAGTTTGTTGCAAGAAACTTGGCAGCGAGGTATAGGATGGGACGAAAACTTACCTAATGATCTAAAATACGAGTGGGAAAGTTGGTGTTCAGAAATTGATCATTTACCCAAGTTCGAGATACCTCGTAAATATTTTCCGGGGGGTTTAGAAAATTTTGATACCATAGAACTTCACATTTTTTCTGATGCAAGTCCTAAGGCTTATGGTGCTGTTGCATATTTTCGATGTGCCAAAAATGATAATGAAATTCGGACCAGTCTTGTTTGGGCAAAATGTAGGGTTTCCCCTATAAAACGTTTGACAATCCCTCGCCTCGAACTTATGGGTGCGATAATAGCTGCTAGGATGTGCAAATATTTAAAAACTGTTTTTAGTTCTCATGTTTTAGATGTCCATATTTGGTCAGATTCCATTGTCGCGCTACATTGGATAAAGGGTTCACCGATAAACTGGAAGCCATTTGTGGCAAATAGGGTAGAAGAAATACAGTCTTTGACTAACCCCAGAATTTGGAATTTTACTCCAGGGAAAGCCAATCCTGGAGATTTGTTGACCAGAGGGGAAAGTTTAACTAGTCTTGTAGAAAATACATTATGGTTTGAAGGTCCAGATTGGTTATCAATGCCTAAAGAAAGGTGGCCGAAGCATGACATTCTTCCCAGCAATAATGATTATTTGATTGAAAAGAGGTCCAAATTAAATTCTATTCAGCTTTCCTGCAATGTTAAATTACTTACAGAACCATTGCTGGATTTAGGAAAATTTAGTAAACTTAATCGTGTATACAAAATCACCGCTTGGATTTTCAGATTCCTTAATAACATTAATAAGAAAAAGACTAAGCTGTCAGGTGAGCTTACTACTGCAGAAATTACAAAATCGGAAAAATATTGGTTAAAGTTAACTCAACAAACTGTGTTCACTCTTGAGATTGAAGACCTGAAACGGGAAGAACCTATCAATAAAAATTCTCCTTTATACAATTTAAACCCTAAATTGGATGAAGATGGTTTATTATATTTATCGGGAAGACTTCGCTTATCTGATCTGCCTCTAAGGGAAAAAAATCCTTGGATACTCCCGGGCGGGGAACAATTCACCAAACTGCTAATTCTTCAGGCCCATGAAAAAGTTTATCATTATGGAGTAGCCACAACCTTGGCGCATCTTCGAGAAACATATTACATCATCAAAGGAAGGAAATATGTTAAATCTGTGCTGAAATCTTGCATTATTTGCAAAAGATTTAAAGTTAGACCTGGCAAAGAAGAAATTGCTCCTTTACCGAAGGATAGGATAATTGAATCACCCCCATTTGAGACCTGTGCTGTTGATTTCGCCGGCCCTATTTTTATCAAAACTAAATCGGGCCCGGAAAAAGCTTACATTGTGCTCTTCACCTGTGGAGTTACTAGAGCTGTTCATCTGGAAGTAGCATCTGACCTCAGCACTGAAACCTTCATCTTAGCTTTCAAAAGATTTGTTTCACGTAGAGGACTCTGTAAAATTGTATACAGTGATAATGCCAAGACCTTTATCAAAACTGATAGTTTACTGAAGGAGATTTGGAGTAAGATTTCCAAAGCTGAGGTTCAACAGTATTTTACTAAAAACCGAATTGTGTGGAAATTTATTGTACCTAGAGCCAGCTGGTGGGGTGGGTTTTGGGAGCGTATGGTGCGTTCTGTCAAAACGCCCTTGAAGAAAGTTTTAGGACGATCTTGCTTGAGCTATGAAGAGATTCAAACCACTCTCACTGAGATCGAAGCTGTTATAAATGGAAGACCTTTAACTTACGTGTATGATGAAATTAACGAGCCATTTCCCCTAACTCCTTCTCATTTTCTGATAGGCAAGCGCCCAAATTTCTTTCCGGATATTCCTTCTGTGGCAGAACCAAAATCCAACAAAAAGACCCTCACGAAATTATTGAGATACAGAGATCAAATTTTAAACCATTTCTGGAAGCGTTGGAGAACGGAGTACTTACTGGAACTTCGATCTGCAAATCGCATCGTTCCAATAGATACTCCTACAAAATTCAAAATTGGAGACGTGGTTATAGTTTATGAAGACAAGGTTCCAAAACACATGTGGAAAATAGGAGTCGTTAAAGACCTTTTTTTCGGCAGAGACTCTAAAGTTAGATCTTGTGCTGTTCGAACGCCTTCAGGCGTTGTGAGGAGACCTATACAATTACTGTATAATTTAGAACTTGACATTGAGTCAGTGACTCAGTAAAAAAAATCTTCCGCATAAAATGTCATTTCTGTTTACTTTTAAATTGAACTTTATGTTATTTCATGTCTAATTCAGACTGTTATATATTTTAGTTAGCTGTTATTCATTTGAAGTTTACACCAAGTTTGTAAGTATGTTAATTTGCTTGATTGCTATTTTGTTTAAAAAAAAAAAAAGTAAATATTTGAATTTTGCTGAACATTTCAATTGTTCATCCTGGGGGAGTGTGTGGAATCTCCCTTTTAGTTTCTTTTGGCGAGAAAATATCTCGCCTAAGTTTTACAGCAAACCTAAGTTTAAGTTTAAATTGAAAGATTGCTTTAGGTTGTGTGGATTCCGATTAATGTGGATTTTGAAGGGAGCCGCTGGCCCTTGAAATACCAGCATGAACCATTCCTATGGTTTTAGTTTTATATTGTTTATGTTAATAAGAGTTAGTTTTGTTTTAGTTGATGGTTGTAATGTGGTTACTTGTGTAACATTTTGACCAAATGAACAGATTTACGAACAATTTTTAAAACCTCCAAAATTGGAACTGCTGAGTTCTTACCAACGCACCCAATGGCGTTCAGACTAGAAACAGGTCGTCTTCTCGGTTGAGTACAGAATTAATCAGCACCATAACATGGACGTCTACGCCTCGAACGTTACACATGGGAACGTCACCTCCCAGAGTGTGTAATCCGACGTCATGCCGGCATAACGCAAGGCGTCATGGTCTGGAGCGCTATTAAATATCAAGAGCAGTACCATCTAGTCCGAATTGCAGGTAACCTCAATAACGATCGCTACTTCAGGGACGCTGTGACGCCGGAGGTACTACCTTTTCTTCAGAGCATTTCTGGTGCACTGGATCGGCAGGACAATGCACGTCCACATGTCGCATGTAACATTCAAGTCTTCTTTTGTGCACGACAGGTTACGCTACTTCCTTGGCCTGTCCGTGCTCCGGATATGCTGCCCATTGAGCATGTCTCGCATTGCGTTGGTCGGAGACTCCCCCATTTCTCGTCCGACAGTTGGGACGAATGAACGTTGGCTTTAGATTGAAGCCATATGGGATACTATTCCCAATTTTACGTTCAGCACCTCTTTGATTCGACACCAAAGCGAGGACAGGCTCGCTTACCTGCGCGGGTTAGCTACATTCAATATTAATTTACGCCTATTATTTTTATTTCATGGATATGTAATTTTGATCGTTTATTTGCAGCACTATGAGTAATATGTGCATCAAAATTTAATTCTTTCCAATGAGTCCTTCATGCTGTTGCAATTTTCACAAACATGAGTGTACATTATGCTCAGCAGCCTTAAATACATGTAAGACTTTCGGCGGTTGTTACACTTACTTCGAGATATTTTTTCCTTTTCTCAACTTACAGCTAGAAGAGAATCTTCAATTTCTGAGACAGATTATTCTGTAGTAACAAGTGGGAGAAAAGGCGAATTTTTGCGTACACAAAAACAAAACAGTGCGAAACTTAACTGAAGGCGAAGAGAAATAATCAGTTTAAAATATGCATTTAAGGATTTTTCATGTTCTACAGCTGATATCGCGAACCTTTTCTTCGTTCAAACGTGTCTCCATTCCTCAGCATTCAGTTTAAGGAATGTTTGCAGGCACGGGACAATCAGTAACTGTTGTTACCTTTATAAGAATAAAACGGTACGTAACATAAACTGGTGGTAAAGACAAACTAGTAGTTTTAAAAATTAGTATAAATACATATATGCATAATTTGCATATGTCACTCAGTAAGAAAGCAGTTTTTATATACTGAAATAGTTTTTCAAATAGACGCAAAGTTTTCGGAGATTACCACGAACATATAGACTTACACAAATCCGCTGTCTCTCTCTTTATAAAATTAGTATAAATGTATTCTCCTTGATTTTGCTTATAATTATGTATCAGTGGTTTGTAAAGTCGTGGGAGCAAAAAACGAAACACTCGCTCGTATTCAAAGATTATTAACGCTAGAGATACGTGTAAGTCGTAATTGTTTCTGAAATGATTGACTTGAAACTGTTCCGTAAACTTATATGTTTTTAAAGATTGTCTTCATATTAAAATGAGCATCTACTTCAAAATTTTGTAAGAGCCCCCCCCCCCCCCAGGGGCGGCATTTCAGCATTTCGTTTGGGGGGTCGAGTTTCTTGAACATGAATCTCCTCAGTATTGTATAAAATGCATATTGGTTAGTAGGAAGTGATAATAATATGGTTTTAATGTTAATAATAATTAGGTTTGTGAAGAACAATTAAAATTTTTGCCACCGAAAGCTTCAAATTAGTTTTGCAATAAGTTATCTCACAAAATATCTCGGTACTTGTTTTTATTTTTTAGTAAAGTTTTAATCTGATATTTTTGGAGTTAGAATGAACAGGAATTTTTTTAACTATATTTAATCAGTTTCCACTGTTTTACTTTATTGCCAGTACGGCTAAAGATGAAGGCCTTGCTTGCCTCATTGCGCTCCGAAGGTTAGTTTCTAACCTCCTGAAACACAAAAGTCATCTTTCAAATTTTTGACCTGATTGAAACAGTCAAAAAACAATGGAAGCGAGAAAGTTTTGTTGCAAAACACATTTTCTTCAAATTCCTCTCGCTGAAATAACAACGAAAGCTTTTTAAATTGGGCTTGCACTTATTTAGCGTCATTAAAAAGTACAGTCGCGATTCACAAAACAATTCCTCTTCCATCATGCTATAAATTTTACTTGTAATGTTTTCTTTTTTGTTTTCTATAACTGACGTACATAATACTGAACTTAAGACCAATGATAAATGTATCACATCAAACCTTGTCTCAGTTTCTTGAGAAACTGAATTGATCATTTTATTCAAAATATTGATTTAATATTTTAACTACAACTTCATGTGAGCATTGTCACCTCTTCTACATTGGCATACAGTAAAAACTGTTATGGAAAGTTCTGTCAAAAAGTTACACTCGGTTGAAGTATGCATTAGTGCGAAAATTACTAAGAATTTCTATTGTCAATCCAAGAATTAAGATTAGCGGATTGACATTTTTAAGATAGAGTGTAGCATTGTTCAAAAACGCTCAGCAGTATACATTAGGTAAACCTCAGATTTTCTATCATTGGAAATGTCGTTTCTAGTAATGGCGTTGTTTCCTTCAGTCAAAAGTACTTTTTTTAGTCCCTGAAATTGATAGAATGAGTAAAAAAAAAAAAAAAAACCCCAGAAAATACTTTCATTTTCCCAACAGTTATTTTTTAATTAATTCTTGAAAATTTCCGATTTTGAAAACAAGGGGTGGTTTTTATAACGTCACAAATGATGCAATTTAGCGCATCTTTCTTTCACATTTCTACGTTTTGATAATCAAGGAGCGAATTAAATATTGCGCTCTACGCTTGCTATCAACTATATCGTTGCCAATACGTGTGAGTAAAGATGCGAATTACATATTTTTCTCTGTGAATTTCAACACTGAATGGCATTTCATCATTTGTAATGTCACACAACAGAAACGTAAACAATGAAAGCGCACCGATTTAAGAAATTTTTTTTAAAATATTAAACTTAGTCAAATTATTTAAAAAATGGTCAGATCCTATGTTTTTAAGCATGCTCTTTCAGAAAAAAATACTTTTAAAATTTTGGAAACGTCCCCATTCTTCCAGGGGGCTTTTATAGATTTAAGTCTTGAATACCATCTTGTGTCACTAAGAGATTGTCAAGAAAAAAGGCTCAAGATAAATTGGTTGATAGGAATGTATTGATTGATGTAGAATGGTTTTCAAACATAGCATATCTTTACAAAAGGTTTCTATGAGCTGTTAAAATGTGTTTCTGGTAAAACGAATTAACGAACATGTACTAGCTAAATATTCAGTTATAATATGAGCATAAAAATTTATGTAAAATGACATGGAGTTCACGCGTAAAAAATATGCGCTGTCTCAACACTGTACAGGCATCTCATACAAGATGCACCATCATAACATAGAGTACACAGTTTTGAAATATTTAACCCATATGAAGAGATTACTTCTTATGGGTGTTATTGGGGTGTTCTTATGAGCAAACAATTATTCTCCATCAGTTTTTTCTGTTCCGAAAATAGAGGCAAATATTTTTTTAAGTAATCTAAATTGAATATACCCATTTTTAGCTTACTTTCCCAGTAAAAGTCAGAGAAAGACGAAAAAAGCATGAAAGAAGGCTTAATGCATCTTGAAAATATTACAAAAAACAAGCAAAAAAAAAGTCAAAAATAAAAAAATAATTAAATAAATATCGGAAAAATAAAATATGGAAAGTAAGGTATTGAGATGGGGAAAAATGTTTGTCGGTCTGTCTGTCTGTCCCCCCCCCCCCCCCCCCCCAATAACTTTTGAATGAATAGTCCGATTCGAAAAATTTTTTTTTTGTTGGAAAGATCTCGCCAAGGACAACTCATTCCTATATTTCATTTTTTGATTCGAAATATTTTTTGTTCAATTTTGAACAGTTCAAAAAAACTTAACATTAGCGCCTACGGGAAAATTCAAGGCAATTCCAAACTGTGAGGCGAATTTGCTTCAAACTTTGTAGGAAAAAGCTTTTGATGAAAAACTTGTATATAAAACATCTTTTTGATTTGAACAATTTTCTGTTCAATTTTGAACAGTTCAAATCCCTTAGCATCGTTATATATTACTAGCAGTACCCGCACAGCGATGCCCGTGCTAAAAATTTAATGGAAGTCCGTTGAGTAAAAAGAATTGACGCCCCCTCCGCCTCTGATGTGAAATGATCGTTTTTCTTTGTATAAAATGCGTACACACCTTTTCAAAAAAAAAGTTTCTTTGGAGTTTAAAACTTTTTGTCAAATTATTAAATTAGATTTACAGTTGCTTTAAAACTCTATTTAGATAGTGAAGCGGTTTTTATTGCAATTTAAAATATTTCGCCAAGTAAACAAACAAAAAAAAAGACATTAAATAATGTCTTTCAAATGTAAAAATAATTCTGCAGCTCTATTGTTTATCGCCAGACTTGCCCAGCAACCACGCTATCATAATCCATCCGTCTAACGAAAAAAAAAAAAACATCCCGTTGAACATTCAAAAATCATCGTCAGAAAAAAAGAAGAAAATGTCGTACATTTCACTCGGATAAAAACACATCAAAAGTTTCTTTTCTTTCAAAACAAATCGCCAAAACAATGAATTACATTAACGGTTGGTTTAAAACAATAATCCTAGACTGAACCCCCCTGCTCAGCGCCTAACGTTCCAAGCGACCACGTTACCGGAACCCAGCCCTTTTGCGAGTGAAGCGGAAATTTTTTCTTTGGCAATAATAAATGTTTCGCCAAACAAACAAAAAGGTATAAAATCACATTAACAGTAAATGTCAAATCTTTATATATTAGGAGCTGCTTTGCCCGGCTTTGCCCGGTCTACCTTGAAAACAAAAATTGTGTCAAGTGACATAAAGTCAACAATTAATTTAAAGAATAATTTAATAACTTAAAGAATAACTTAAATAAAAGAAGAAAAAAAAAACACCATGCAAAATTACCCTTCCAAACAATGACGACAGATATTAAAATACTTTTAAGAAATTAAAATGCGAAAGATGAATTTTAAAAGCGTAACCATGGAAACATGTAATGAAATAAGTTTAAGAAATCAGATGCAAAATAAAAAAATTTACAATAGATTCAAAAAGCCTAACCATGGAAACGCGAAAATAAAATGGTTGACAACCTGAATCAAAATGACACATTTCAAAATTGATTTAAAAACGCTTGTAACTTTTTTTCCTTCGAAGATAAAAGCTAATTTTCTCGAATACGGGTCGAGAGAGATCTGGACTAAAAAATCTCGCTTTTTCCAATGCTGTCAAAAAGAAAACTGTCGGACAATTTCTACACTTTTTATTGATAGATTTAATAAAGAAAGCAGTGCCTAAATTTCAGCTAAGCCTAAAAAAGTTCGAGCTAAAAACGCAAATCACTCCCGCTGTAGTTAAGTTAGAGCATTGAAATAAATTGTTTAGAACGCAGAAAATTCTACCCTTTTTAACGATATATAATATTAATATGTGCAAGTAATTTTTCACCCCTTTAATAGCCAATAATAGGCAATTTACGTGAAATTTGGGCTTAAATTTGAATAAAAAAAGAACGATTTATCGGATTTTTTCGACAGCTTGTGTTACTCAGTAAGAAAACACCTTTCATATAGTGAAAGAATTTTTCCAATAGGTGCAGTGGTTCCGGAGATTACCTCGAACATATAAACACACAAAAATCCGCCCTCTCTCTTTATAATATTAGTAAAGTTTTCTGTAGCCTGTTTTTTGTTCCTACGCGAAATCTTCCTCATTTCTTGATCGATTTCTTTGATTTACACCTTATTTTAAAGCTTATCGTGCAAGCTACTGACGAAAAATAGACCCACGGTCTAAAAATTGTTTTTTCTGTCAAAAAAAAAAAAATGTTTTAAAGAACCAGAACGAGGTTTTCGATTAAATTTATATCTTTAACTTGCACTGTGACCGACATAGCTGAATAGCTAGATCAGCAGAGCATTCGGACTGGTAACCAGGAGAATGAGTGTTCGGGCCCGTGTCCGGACAATATGCATCAAAAAATTAGCGAAATATCGCGAATTAAATGAACACTTAATAACAATGAATACCAAATATGAGGGAAATAGATGAGATGGCAACGCTCCTTGCTGCCATGATGCAACATGGAGCTAAATTGCCTCTTAATTGTGAGGCTTTTCTTTTTCCGTTTTTAAAGCTTTGGCTCCGGTAAGAAAATTCAAGCATAATGTAAGCGATAATATAAGTATCAGGTTTAAGATTTCAGACTACAATGGAATTGTTTTTTGTTCTGAAAAAAATAATAAATAGTATATTGAAATATAGATTCTTCTAATGAGTTCTTAACTCTTTGTACAAATAAAAAATTACTACCTCAATTTGAAGGGTAAAATATATATTTTTTCTTCTTTTTGCAAAAAAAAAAAAAATAAATAAATAAATAAATAAATAAAAAATAAATAAATAAATAAATAAATAAATAAAATAAAATAAATACATAAAAAAAAAAAACAAATAGCCTATCACTTTTTTACTACATTCGAAAAGCTATGCTTAAAAAAGAACAAAGTGCAAATTATTTTGTATTTTAACCGTGCTGTTAAATGATTAACATGTGTTGCCACCTAAGCCATAACGATCCAAGCAGACTGCGATAACAAATTGTAAAAATTTTCAAAAATAAATCAATTTTCCAATTTTTTGCGCGTCGCTTTCGGCAAATTTTTTTTAAAAATTAAACAGTTTTTTTTTTCTTTTTCTTTTTTTTTTTTAATAAAGCTTAAAAGCACTGGACATAGTAGTTCGGTTAAATTGATAAGTTTTTTTCCGTAGAGCGTTCGGATATAAACTATCTGAAATTCGGACAAGCTTCGGCTGTCCGACATAATACCAATTTACATTAATATTACGCATTACATGTATTCATACCATACAACACAAAGCACGCGTAATAAAATAAATGCAGTGGGAATGCTACTTAGTGTTTCGACTCCTTTATGCAGGCTACAGTTATCATTCAGATAAGTTGACTGTTAATCGAAGGGTGTTCTTCCTTTTTTTAAAAAAGCTTTGACTCCGGCCAGACCACTAAGCATAATGTAAGCATAAAAAAGTATTAGATTTACCTTAAGGGAATCCTTTTTGTGCAGAAAAACATCTTCATTGTATGCTGAAATGTAACTTTTTCTTATAGCAATGTTCGACCTTTTGCACAAATTAAAAAAAAAAAAATACTACGCCAAATTAAAACTGCGAGTTTCACCCAGTAAAGATTTAATTATTTATTCGAATGCGATATGAAACATTGAAATTATTATCAACTTCATTAGTAAGAAATCACTCCTCTGCTTAAACTCCTTTCCTCCTTGCTTTCGGCTGAAAAAAAAAATGTCTACGTTCGAAAAATTACACTTAAAAAACGGACTCAGTTCAACTGGCTTTTGTTTTGAATTTTAAGTGTTCGTTAAAAGAAAAACATGTGCGGGCATTTAAGCCGTAACGGTTAAAGCAGCCTGCTGTGGGAAATTGTTTAGTATTCAAAAATAAAAACACTTATTTTCAATCTAATTTATTACTTCTTTAGAATGTTTGTTTCAATCGCTACGTGAAATCTTCCTCATTCCTTAATCAAATTCCATGTTTTACGAATAATTTTAAATCGTATAATGCTGGCTAATGACAAAACATAGACGCATGGTTTTATTTATTTATTTATTTATTTTTTGGCAAAAAGCTTTTTTTGCTGGTTTTTTTTTTAACGCATTCCTTCAATGAATAGCATTCAAAAAGGAAGACAAAATTTCTAGGTTTGTTGGAGTGTCGTGCTGTTAATCAGAATGGCGCCAGTTCGAATCTGTGACTATAAATATCTCTTTAATGTTTCTTTTTTTTCCGTCAAATGCTCACATGGGCAGGACTGTATTTGTCACAACCTGTTTTTTCACATGGATAAATTACTGCTTTTTCACAAGTCACGCAGCCACACTTTTAATGACATTTATGTTTGCATTGAAAAGACGTACAACCAAAGGGTGAGCGATGATCAAATAATCACAACGTTGTATTTTACGAGGTTTTGTTTCTGATGTCTTCAAATTACATGCCTTCTCTTGTGCGTTTATTTTTTTTTCCGTTTACTTTTTTCGGTTCTTCTTCATAATGTTCTTTCTTTGAAATTTTTAAAGAGCAAAATGCTTCATGAAACGATTTGACGCACAGTACGGAGTTCCGCACGGGTCGACTAGTTAGCGCCTACAGGGAAACTGAAAGTTTATGCAGATTCCGTACTTGAAGGCGGATTTACTTCAAACAAATTTTGCTGGAAATAGCTCTTGACGACAAACTCCAGACTCCGACTCCGATAATTTAGGGGCACCTGACTCTGACTCCGAATCCTATGACCGACAATTAGTCGGACTCCGACTCCCTGACTTCGACTCTGACTTCGTAGCTTTGGTAAAAATTTATACACGGAGGACAAATGACTGACTCCGATTCTTGGATATTCGACTCCGACTCCTTTATCTCAAAATGACATTGACTCCAAATCCGACTCCGCAGCTATGGTTTTAACTGTGAAATAATTATTGTTAATATTACTATTTTTTTTTTTTTTCACGCTAAAGTTTTAATTTAGGTATTCAGTTTTCGGCGGATAAACTTGAACTCATTTATGTTTCTATATAAAGATATGCGCAGACTTTTTTTTTTTTTTTTTTTTGACAGTGAAAATTATTTCTTTAAGTTGACATTTTATTGTTTTTATCTATTTTGGTAAGTGCATTAAGTCATTAAAAAAATTATTTTTGTCAGCAGGGGAAAAAGAAACGATTTTTTTTTTTTGATATGAGATTTTTAAAAAAGTGTGTTAGCTGTTTTGTTTAAAAGGTGCTGCTATTTTATTTGTTCGTTTATTTATTTTTTGCGCATCTAATTTTTTAGATGAGTGAGGAATATTTTATTCCTGGAAATCAGCTTAAAATATTAAAAAAATATGTTTGAAACAATTTGCGATTTTAGCTATTTTTGAGAATATTGATCAAGTGCTAGAAAGTAGTATGGATATATACAGGAAAGTAGGCTCGTTTAGTTCTAGACGGAGCTTCTTGTTTATTATTCTTAATGAAAAATTTGGGGGTGCAACTGCCTCCTCTCGCACATCTATTTGCCACCCCTGCCCCCCCCCCCACTTTTTATCACAAATTTGTAATCAGCATCATTATTTAACTTTGCTTACCAAATTTTTTTAATTATCATCCAGCCGTTGGTTCACAAAAAAAAAACAGAAAAAAAACGTCTAGTTATGTTAGTAAGCTTTTTGATACTTTTGCATGTACCATCTTGGGTACCGCAAAAACAAATATTTTTTCTTTTTACACGAAAGTATAAATAAATCCCCTGACGGTAGAAACCTTATTTTTTACATCTTGAAGTAAAAATTAATTTAAAAAAAAAAAAAAACGCATCTGGAACCCTTTGTATTTTGATGGAGTACCAAGATCAAGAAGAGTGTTTATATGTGTACCCAAAATATTAGCTCAAAATACTCAGTATTTTTATGATATGCTCACTCGTTTCTAGTTGGAGGGAAGGGGGGAGGGGGATCTAGTAAGGGAGAAAATTGAATATATTCAATTCGAATGATCATCAACGTATCAAATTTAAATCGCGAGTAAAACGGTTAGGTATTATTGAAAAGAAAGATTTACACTTACACAGACACAAGGTTACACGCACACACACGCTTACACACACACATACACACACACGCATGCCTACACACACAGGACTAATATACACACACAAACTTGTGATTGCAAAAAACAAGTTGAGGACTAATGTATCAAAAGGGAACATATCCATTTTCCAAAAATGTTCAGGAGGTGAGAAAAACGAATTAGGGCAAGAGCAAAATAGTTTTGTCAACATTTCTAGGTATAGAATTCAACACAAAAGCACAGAAAATCATGGCCCAGAGTAAGAAATGTTTGAGTTAAAAAAAAAAAAAAAGGTGAAATCGCCATCTTAATTTCGGATAGGTTCCCTTTTGAACGAAAACCTGAATGTTAAAAATTCCAATTTCACCAAAACCCTAATAATTCACCTTCTCATATTCTTATCGAAGTACATAAACCTAAAAGTAGATTAAAATTTGGGGATTTTGGATATGTGTTCCTTTGGATCTAAAAGTCTTTGTACTTCAGATTCTTTCAGGATATGTGCCCTTTCGTTCAAAATAAAACGTGCAGAGAACGGATTTATTACCTTTTGATCAAAAAGCCACACCTTACCCTTAAACAAAACAGGATTTTCCACGTTTGACCTTCTTGAGAGAAGTGATTTGATAAATGTTATCGAAAGATTTAGAAAATGTCATAAAATGAATTTTTCTAAAAAGTGGATGTTTCCCTTTTGATAAATTATTCCTCAGTTAAATTCAAGTTGCCTAATTCAAATTTCAGTTTTTTTATTTATTTTGACTTATTTTCATAAAACCTTTCTTTCAAGCTTTTTCTTTTTTTATTGCAGGTATGTAGAGGGTATTATCTGCTGAAGGAGATTGTCACAGTTGTTCGACCTATTCGCAACTCCAGCGGTGATTTACAAAATTAAAGGAAAAGGTAAAACATTGCGTTCCCCCTGTGTCTGTTGGTAAACATAGGCAATTTGTTATGAGTATTTATTAACGCAATCGTTGTGTCTTAGATTGGTTTCAGCTACAGAAATTGTTTCGTCCCTTAAGAGTATTCTCGAGCTTCTCAAAATAATGTTAGTTTTCCTTATTTCCTTCAAAAAAGTGAGTTGATTGAGAAATGGTGAAAGCGTTAACACAAGAAAACTCTGGATCAACAAACTTGGATAACGTTATACGAGGTAAAATTTTTTATTGTTTTGTGTGAATTTGTAAGAATATAGTTTTTTTTTTTAAATCTTAAATTTAACTAACCATATTTTACAGCAGCATTTAGTTGAAATAGACAGTATGAAAAATATTTTCTTGAACATATTATTTTAGAACGAAATGAAAAATGTTTAACCGAGAAAGATTTTACTTTATTGCTTTTATTCTCAGCTGTAAGGTTTCGTCAAATTTGTTTAGGGTTATAGTTTCAGTATTGTGCGAGCAAAGTACCCTTGGCGAGATTCAGCATGTTAGTTAAACTTTTTTTTAAAATCATGAATGGAATAAAATGGTAGAAAGATTACAGAATTCGATAAGTAAAAAGAAATAATGGTAAATCAATTGAAAAGAAAACTACCACCATATATCAGTGATAATTTTGTTGATGATTTGCATAGCATGACATAATTAAATCATAACTCAGAAATTAGAAACATTCGAAACAGAAAAATTTTAAATTAATCGATGCGAGAATTTGAAGCGAAAAATAACTCAGCTACAAATGCAAAACAATTAGCGCTAGTCAAGCAAGGCAAAGAAGTATCATCTTCTTTTGATAATAATTCGTAATGTCATATAATTAATTATTTTTTTGCATTAATTGTTATTCTTGTCAGGCCACAATTATTATTTAGTTTTATCAAGAATTGATAAATATCGCATTCAACATCGTGGATTTCGCTGATCAGAACTACGAAATTTGCATCAATTCCTAACGTTTAGTAATGCTTCTTGAATTCTCATTTCTTTCTACGTGGGCCAGAATATCAACAAGATTTTGAAAATTATTTTAAAAAGAATAAAGCGAAAAAATCATGCATACGAACAAAATTTACTAGGCTTATGAACATTTTCTACGCTACGGCATGCGTTTGTTTTACTTTTTTCATCCGCCATTAGACAGTGCTACAGCGCCTCCTACAATTTGTTAGCGTTGCGAATTATGGAAGAATTTTGTTGAATTCCGAGTGCAGTCAACGAACAGCTACTGTGCTTATCAACCGTAAACATGAATAAAGGAATATTTCGTTATTGCTGAAAAGCAAATATAGTTTCGTAGATATGTTTAATTTGGACTTTAAAATAAACTGGTAAAAGTTTATAAGCTATTGAAATTTGACAACAATAATAAACATTACATACTTGTTTTTCGGTGTAGATGTGCTGAGCTCTTATAAATAATTCGATTTCTGTGATTAAAAGGCCTCGATAAGATGAAAATTAAACTTTATCCATTCGAGTACATTAACTTGTTCCCAGTAATTATGCACACGGCCCTGTAGTTAGTCGGTTTGCTTTTAGATGGCGCTACAGTGATACTTTTGGCCGCACAAGATGAGTACGGATGGCTTATCAAGTGTCAGACCGATCTGTTGATATTCAATCTTCAGTTCATTCATTCAATTCATTATTGGAAATTTTATTCTCCCAGAATGAATGAAGATAAATAGTTCTTTTCTTTAGGCCAAAAATAGTTGTACCGGCATGACTGTGTTCGAGCAATAAAGTTAAAAAAAAAAAAAAAAAAAACCTTTTGGAACGCATGTAAGTTCTCCTTCTCACTTCTAAATAACAAGAAAGATTCAATTTCGCTAATTAAAACATAAACACAAATTTCCTCTGCTTCAAGAATATTCTTTGAAGTAATTAAAAATATGCTGCTATAATGAAGACAACTGTCTGACAAAACTCCCTCTTCCAAAAAAAAAAAAACGCATCTAATTTAAATACGTTTAAAAATCATTCAAAACCATCGTAGTTAAGCGTTTAAAGTTAAAAAAAAATGGCAACTATACAATCCGAAAACAAATGCTAATAAAAAAAATGAATAACAAATACTACTAAGTTGATATTTATCTTAAAAAAATATTGATATTAAGTAATGAAATTTGAATTAAAAAAGTTCTTATTTACAAATGCGAAAAAAGCAAACGATAATATTTAATTCGAGCAAATGATTTTCATGGGCCAAGCAGCGGAGGATCACAAGATTCGCAATCTACCACTCGCAAAGAGAACGGATTTCGACAAACATCAGGCATTGTACAAAGTGGCAACAATAAGAAATCTTTATTGCTGAATTAGAGCCAAGAGAACATTTCCCAACCCAAAGAATAAAGAATTTTTTTGAAATAGTTTGTACAGCAGGAAGAAAACAAAAATTCTTGCTTCCCCTGAAGAAAAAAAAGAAAAAGAAGGAAATATACATTGAATTCCACGAAAATGGCAACCGTTACAAACATACCTTTTTTTTCACTAATTGTATTTGGTTGATTTTCTAAGCTTTTTCACTCATTATGCTTTATTCAGTAACATTTTAGGAGCCAATTGCACCGTTTTTTTTGAAAAAGAATTCTATTTAAAATACAGTAACTTTTATTGCAATACATTCCCATTAAAAGTTCTTGTGAATATACTGCAGAAGTCACAACATTTATAGATGAAATAAACCCAAAGCGAGTGCTCCGTCCAAAGTGGGTAGGCCCTTTGCATTTGCGCCTTTTTACCCGACTGTGCGTGCGCGCCGCAAAGGAGGGTAATGTGATTATGACGCTATGTATGTTTGTTCCTATGTGGCGTCGTAGAGGCTATACGCCTTGGCCAATTGTGATGATTCTTACGTCAATCGATTTGTTTTAAACATGGCGGTGTCACTAAATGCATGACAGTAATCAAAATTCACCATATCAGCAACCAGTCACCATATTGTCAGTTCGGGATCATTTGTTTGGTATCGAAATTTTAACATTTTCCCAATATTCGCCTTGAATAGAGCATGGCCCAGGAAAAAAAGAACAATCGATAACTACCAATGTAGTATCACGTTTGAGTTTTCTGTTAGCAGAGAACGTCCCGTGGATGAACATTTTAGAAGTCAATGAGGTTATTATGGTAATATCCACCTAGTATGGAAGGCTACTGTAAGTGTTATGGAAGAGGATGATATTGCACTGCCTTTTTTTTTAGTCGGCTAACAACAAATATCAGTGTTAAAGAAATGTATGATAACGGAAATTTTTCTTTTTCATGCAAACTTTGCTCGTTGAGAAAATAACTTTCGGTATCAATGTCATTCGTATATACAGTAGAATCTCAACTTACGCGAGCGATTTTCAAAACGGAACGTATGGTCACCTTATATCACCCTTAAAGTTTTGGAACGAAAATGCCCGATCAGTCAATTCTCCTAATACACAGAAAAAAATGCTTCAGGTCCAATCGCTTCAGTAATTATTTAGTTAGAATTTTACAACCTCAATGGATAAAGGTTTAATGCAGTTGTTCATGAATAAAAAATGTGTATACAATTTTCTGCGTTAAGAATTTATCAGACGCATTAAAGGAGTTCAGTCAGCTAAGGAGAAGTTCCATCAAAACAGTGTAATAAATTTTAACGACGTTGAAATATTCCACGTCCCTTCATTTTGTATTTTCTAAAGTTAATTCACTGCAGCATCAAAGGGGTTTCAAATTTAAACAGACGAGTTTTATTGGTTTGATCTTATTTTCTAACGGTGATAAAACCGTGTGTAAGACGTTAAAATTAATTGACTGGAGTATTTGTCTTAACTTTTGCAAGCATGGAAAGTTTGAGGCGTTTGTGAAGGTTATTTATTTTATTGAGTTTGTAATCAAATCCATTCGCCGTACCTTAATTAACTGTTTATTCAGTATGTTTGATTGGATTTGTGACCGTTGTATGCATTCGCAGCAAACAAAAAGTATTCTTACATCGGAATAGCCAATTTTTGAAAGCGACAAAGTTTTTTCAAAATTTACGATTTTGCTTTTTTTTTTATCATGTACATATAAATTTTTTGAGCGAGAAATACAATTTTATGTTTCCATACAGCTGGAAAACACGTACATTTTCAAAAAAAAAAAACGAACAGATCTGATCTCGCTTAAAAATCTTTTTAAAAACTTTCTTAAGGTTTCTGATGGCTTTCGAAGTGTTCTATTCCGTCAGTTTGCCGCTGCTCTCCAAATGCTTTATTGCAGAGGGACGTTGAAGAATCATTTTAATATAACACATGGTGGGACGATATCTTTGTATTTTGGTATGGTAACGCAATCCCAGTGCATACCAATATGGTGAAATATAACAGAAACTTGCATTTTTGTTTTTTAAATACGTGCCTTGTAAAACAATATGTTATTTTACAACTTGAATCACCCAAATCCTCGGAAGAATTTTCAGACGGACTCATCTCAGAGAAAAACATATATTCATTCTATTCTTCAACTTGTTCTTCACGGATACTATTTCGCCTTTTTATAACGTTTACTATTTTTGATAATTCCATTTGAATAAAAAAAAAAAAAACATTCAATCAGTCAAATGGTTCAACAGAAAGCTTTTTGGGATCTTCTACAAAATTTTAATCTTTCGACTAGAGCTGTTTTCGAAATTTGCTATATTATCTTCAGATACAGAACCTTTATTGGAACTATTTCTGTACACCGAATTAAAAATTGCATTTCCGACTGTCAGCTGTGCAAACTCGGACTGTTAATGACGTCGTTTAAAATGGTTTCTGGGGACTCCTTCATGTGCGAAAGGCTAATGTGTCGTGCCTATACAATAGACAAAACAACAGGAAAAAAAAGGATATTTTTCCTTTTCAATCTTGCCTTTTTTTCATCACACCATTTTTCTGTGTTTATGAGCAGATATTTTCTTTAATTTTTTCCCTGTAGAAATCTTTATCAAAATCGCTATTTACCCCTTTTACCACACAAAATTAATAACAATTTTTTTTTTTTAAATATTAAGCACTTTTCATAATGCACTCGAAAGGAACTTTTCTGGATCAGAAAGGACAATTTAAATATTCCTGAAGGTTTCGAAAAACCCAAAGAATGACACCATAAACGAATAAAAGGCCATCTCAAGTCATAAAGAATTTTTTTTTATAGTTACCTAGCTTTCAATTATAACTTTTAGTGTTGAAATTTGCATATTTTTCTTATTGGGAACGTTGATTTGAAATGACTAGAACCGCACTTTTCTTCGTTTGTAGTGTCATTTTCTTAGAATTTTTGAAAACTACAGGAAAACTTAAATTGTCCTTTCTGACCTAGAAAAGTTATTTTGTCCTTTTGAGTGCATCATGAAAAGTGCTTAATATTAAAAAAAAAAAATCTGTAATTTTATTCTTTTTAGCGTAAATGTATTTCAGAAATAGAATAATGTTACCATCCGGAAATTTCAACTCTTTTTTTCATATAAATGCTTTATACTAAAAGGAAAAAAAATAGGTACACGTCTAAAACTTTAAGCATTTGGCACTAAAAATTAATCCTTGTTCCCCTCTAGGAATTGTTTGTGTGCTCACTTAATTAGAACTATTTAAATATTAAAGGTTTGCGAAACTAATTCATGCTTCACAACATACAAGTTATTTGTGATAAAGATCCTAATATGTGTTTTTACTTTAAATTACTACCCGTTTTCGATTATTGGCATAAATGAGGATAAAAATCCTAAGAAAGCAATGATAGTGGATAAATTTCATGCTTGCTCCAGAGAAGCCTTGATTCAAAATGTTTATTATGATTATTAATTATATTACTGTTGTGAGGCAACAAAATTTGTAACAATGGGTTTTATATTTAAACACTTAATGAGGAAATTACATGAAATTTGCCGTTTTCCATCCTAATCGAAAAATAATTCTATTTTAGAATTGAACTTTTTGCATAAAGTTGTACCTTAAGATAATCATTTAGTGAAATCCCGAAGTCTCTAAGTAGGCTGGTTGCTGAGATATAAGCAAAAGCAGGCCTCAGATTTTTTCAGTGACAATCACGCCAAGTATAATAAACGTGCTTAGAAATACAAGTAAGCAAAAATCGAGAAAACTATTATTGAGGCTATCAAGTTTGCTTAAAGACTCCATAATCCCATTACTCACTCATTCACACATAGATAAATATGTGTTACCGTAAGGTTTTTAGGAGCTCAATATGTTATTGATAACTGGTGTAAAGACAATTAAAGCAACAACGCAAAAACAATTCAAAAACGTTCCTAGAAAATAATGGACAGCTATGCCCAATTTTTCCAAGTAACATATCTTGCGAAAAACAGGAATGTATTCCGCTGAAACTCAGTAACCTTCTTAAAAATATCCTGGCATTTTTCTGAAGAATTTATTCATTTTCCCGATCAACGCCACTCGTGTCATTGGAACCTTTACAGAAAAATTAAGTTTAATATAATATTTTGGCAACTTCCTGCTTTGCGGAGAAAGCTAAAGTGGCATTATTGGAAACATGGCCAAAGCTATGAAAGAATTGCAGGCACGTACCATGAATCCAAATCGCCTACAGTACTTGCGAAGCTACGGAACCCAGATCCTCTATTCGCTCTCTTTGGTCTCAACCTGGACAGACCTAAGGCTCCTATATAAATGGAGCTGACTTATCCAACATTTTGGTTTCGAAATTGTAACGAAAAAAATAGTATTTGTAACAAAGCCTCATTGCAGAAAACTGGTGAGTGTTGCCTGATTAATGTTTGATTATTTTATTCTGTAGATGAAGACGATTTAATTAATACAAACTAAAAACAAATAAGGTGCGAAAATGAGGTTTATTACAGTAAACATTTCCCGATACATTTTTGTTGCATTTGTGAATAAAGTTATCTTTCTAGGTTCACCTTAAGGAACATTTTACTCAACTTATCGTCAATTGTTTTACAACATAACAAATAGCAAATATTATAACGTACTAAGGGCCCGTCCTGAACTTGTTTGGATTGAAAAATTATCTGTCTTAAATAAATACAATGCAGATATTTTTGCTTCAAAATATCATGGGATAAAACTTTTTTTTAAATCACTTTTATGAGATTTTGAAACAAATTGATTCACTTCATTTCCTAATCAAGAGAGACCAACCTTTACTTTCCCGAGAACAATATAATCTTCTCATGTATAACGTTATACGTTTGACCTTCAGTTTTGATCATGGTGATGGCATAAGAAATATTCTTTGGAAATTGCAATTACTTATACTGGGAATGGAAATGTGCAAGGACCGTGCGATTTCGAGAAAGATTCCTGACTGACCTGCTGCTGATCCACTAAGAATAATACGGTAAGTCATATTAGTCCATATTGATTTTACTTGGGTTCCAGTTTCATTGTATACATAAGACAAATTAAAGTTTCGCAAACGAAATTATTGGAATCGTACCGCCTTTAATTTTAATACAATGAATATGGGCTCTTAAAAGTGTTCCTAAGAACAGAGATCGTACAGAGTTCGTAAAAGGAGACGATTTTAAACAGGCGTCAAGTGTATCTGCACGCGTTTATCAAGGGAACCACCGAAATAGTTTGGTAAGAGTCACCGGCAAATGCAAAAATGACGCCTCTCTCAATGATGTCTTAATCTTTTAGAATCCACGGCTTCTATACTCAAGCAGTGGCTCTTCGAACATCCGTAATACAGTAGGGGGCAGATCTTTTGAAGACGCTTTCCAAATGGCACATTCTTTTCTTATGAAACGTATGGAGTCTTTCTGAAGGGAGACATTCAAAGTAGTTTGAATCTGGAGTGGTCAGTTTTTCGAACAGTTAGTAAAATTGCTGCAATTAAGTAAAAAAAAAAAAAAAAAAACACCCAAAAATCCAGTCTCTCTCCTTATAATATTAGTATGAATTTATAAATACTAGACATAAGGTTAGATCCAATTTCGTCTTGGAACCAAAATTTCGGATAAGTCAGCCTGACCTTTTTAAGGTGCTCTAGACAAACCGTAGTCGTACTGACACTGATACTTATTAAATACGCTCAGTTAATCTCTAAACTGGGAGCTAAACATATTTTTCACACCAGTGAGGAGTTATATCTGTATTTGTGCAAAATGAAGCAATTCAAAAAACCTTTTGACAAATTTACTTGATTTTCCCAGGAAGAGGATGAAAACCTACGGAATACTGAAACATTCCACGGAAGTAATCAGTAACGTTGGGAAGTTTTTTAGTGTACTTTATTTTTTATTCTTTACCGCAAAATTCATGAAATAGCATTAGACCTTGCTGCATGTGTCTTAACATTCATTGCATTATATTAGGGAATTGTTGGCGCTTGTAATTTTTCCTCGAGCTTTTTAATTCTATCCGTATTTAAGTTATTAGCAGTTTTTATTCAGTCTTCTTTGTGTTTTTTATATAATGAATAACTACCAACTAGTGTCAGATTTGCGGAAGCCCCAGAGTTAAATAACTCACTCCAGTCAGCGGTACATAATATGTTTCTCCATTTAGAAAACATAGTTTTTTGTTGACTTTTTTTTTCGAGCTTATAATATTTATAACACCCTTAAACTTTTCTTTTTGCTTTTAGATCCCCTTCCTTTTTTGTATTTTAAACTAAAATATTGTATTCAATAAATATCAAGCAAATCATTCAAACTATCTGTAGTTCGGATTTCATCTTATTTGAACCGATGGATCGTATTCTAGAGCCCTCTAAAATGAACAACTTATTTCTTGCTAACCTTGTAGGTCAAAACTTAATTTTAGCTTGCAAAGTCACGCGGACAGAGTGTAGAATAGGGCAAGGCTGTGGAAGGAAAAACTCCGGAAAAGTCTCCGACTCCGACTGATGGAATTTTGTAACCTTCGACTTCAATTCCAACTCCTATTCCTTTTCCCCAAAATTAGTCTGACTCTGACTTTTACTCCGAAGCCATGGCATATTGTCGACCCAGAGAGGAAATAACCGATTACGACTCCAACGCTTGAAAACTTTAATTCTGCGACTCCCAATTCCAACTCCCTTATCTCCAAGTCCGACTCCTACTCCACGACTCCGACGCTTGAAAATTTTAATTCTACGACTCTCAACTCCGACTTCATTATCTCCAACGCAGTCCAACTCCAACTCCACGACTCCGAGACTTGAAAATTTTAATAACTCCTTTATATTCAAAACAGTTCGATTTCCACTCCGCAGTCCTGGAATGGACTGACTTCAGCGCTGTAAGGGATTCATCGCTATTGGATGAAATTTGCACCTACGAGACAGCACCTTATGAATACAAAAAATGCTTTTGTTTGTCTGTGTCAAAATCTGAAAACGATACTTCAAACACACGATCCATCTTTCGTTGATTTAATATATTCATGGTTATCAAAATGAAGCATCGGGAAGAAAATGAATATGAATTACGTGCATAAGTTATGCAAACGATCCGAAACGAAAATCGATGAAGCTTTACAGTTTCTTCGCTTTTATGAAAACATTACGAATATTCTGTATAATTTTTCGTCAGTATAAACCCAGATGCTTTTAATTAAAATTACTTTTCAATCATTAAATGAAAGAACACGGTATATCTTATACCAGCTGATCTTATTTGCTGTTATTTAATAAAATTACAGGCTAAGTACGTGTGATACCAATAAGCTATCTTTATGAAAATATGTTACACGTGTGGTGGAATAGATGGAAACTTCATCATAAGAAAATATATTTCCCTTTCATCATAGTTGGCTCGACAGCCCAGGGTGGGCCAAGGCCTTCCTTTGGAGAATCTTCCAAGACGTCCTACTTTTTGCCTGGGTTTTCCAATTTTTAACTTTGAGAATATCGAAGTCAGATTCAACAGAATCCAACCATCTCATTTTTGGTCGTCCCCTTCCTCGAATTGTCACAGGTTTTGCAGCAAAAACTTTTTTTACTGGGTTTTCTTCGTTCATTCGAGAGACATGGGCCGCCCAGTTCATTCTCCTAATTTTTATGCTTTTTATTATGTCAGGTTCTCTAAACAATCTGTAAAGTTCAAAATTGAATCGTCGTCTCCAGACACCGTTCTCATTGATGCCTCCAAAAATGCTTCTTAAAACCTTTCTCTCAAAAATTAATATCTTGTGCTCTCCGGTTTTAGTCAAAGGCCATGTTTCAGAAGCATAACTTAGAACTGGCCTAATAAGAGTCTTATAAACCAAGATCTTTGTTTTTCTTGAAATCAAAGACGATCTGAAGATGGGGCGTAGTCCAAAAAAGGCCTTGTTTGCCAACGTTATTCTGTTCTGTATTTCTGAGATTGTGTCATTTTTGTTGTTAACACAGGACCCAAGGTACGTAAAACTGCTAACGATTTCAAGTAGTGTAGAGTGTAGTAGTAGAATGAGTACCAATTTCTAAACATGTGTTTCTGTCATTTGGCGGAATTTTTTGTACAGGCATATACTTGGTCTTGGAGTCGTTTATTTTTAGTCCTATTCGACCAGCAGCTATCTCCAAAGATGAAAAAGCCTCTTTCAAGGCTGGTACAGTCCTAGCAACTATATCAATATCATCAGCATAGGCTAAGATCTGAACTGATTTGTAAAAGATGGTGCCCCAAGTGTTGATATTTGAGTCACGAATAGCTTTTTCCAAAGCAATATTAAAAAGAAGGCAAGACAATGAGTCGCCCTGTCGAACACCATTATTAACATTTAAATCCTCAGAGAGGACACCCATGAATTTTACCTTGCATTTAGTGTTGTTCATAGTGCACATTACAAGTCTAATTAATTTGCTTGGGATCTTGAATTCATACATTGCATCTATTAAATGTTTTCTATCCACACTGTCAAATGCAGACTTAAAGTCTATAAACAAGTGATGAGTGTCAATATTAAACTCAATTGATTTTTCAATAATTTGACGTAGACAGAAAATTTGGACTACTGTAGATTTTCCACTTCTAAACCCACATTGATAACTACCAATTTCTAAATCCACAAATGGTTTTAGTCTCACAAACAGAATATTGGATAGGATTTTATAGCATGTGGTTAGCAGGCTGATGCCTCTATAGTTGGAGCAGACCATTGGGTCTCCTTTCTTGTGAATAGGGCACAAAATACTAATGTTCCAGTCTGATGGTATATATTCAGAGCTCCAAATATCAATTATTAGTTTATGCAGGTGCTCATATAGCTGAGGACATCCATTTTTTAGCAACTCTGCAGAAATAAGATCATGTCCTGGCGATTTATTATTTTTTAGTTTATTTAAAGCAAATTGAATTTCATCTCTATCTGGGAGGGGGATGACTTCGTTATCATTTAAATCTATAGAGTCGCGCCGATGGTCTTCCACTGGTTCCTCCGAGTTTAAAAGGTCACCAAAATGTTCCATCCATCTACAAAGTATATCCTGTTTGTTAGCCAGGATTTCACCCTGCTTGTCTCGACACAGAGCAGAACTTGGTTTAAAGTCAGAACGACTACGATTAACCTTTCTATAGAATGCTCTGCATTCATTGATGGTTTTGAGATTATCAATGTCTTTGAGGTTCTCCTCTTCAAAAGTTCTTTTCTTCAACTTGTGAAGCCTTTTTTCCTCTTTTCTAGCTCTTTTATATTCATCTGAGTTATGTCTGGTATTTCTCTGCAACATTATTTTATATGCTTGATTCTTCTTATTTGTGAGTTCAGCACATTCATCGTCATACCAGTCTTTATCCTTCTTGCGTTCAATGTTTCCAACTACAGCTTTAGCTGTATGACAAACACTTTCTTTTATTTTTCTCCAGTATTCATCTATGGAGTCGCTATCACTGATTTCCGTTAGATGCTTTTCTAAACATTCAGCATATTCCTTTTTTACTTCAGTGTTCTTAAGTTTCTCACAATCAAACGTTTTTAGGGGCTCAATCCGTTCTTTCGTGGCATTGGAAAGCCTTGCTCTAATCCTGGAAATAATTAAATAGTGATCAGAGTCTATATTTGCACCTCTGTATGTTCTAACGTCAATTAGGTCTGAGCTATGTCTAGCATCAATCAAAACATGGTCTATTTGATTTGAACATGTACCACCTGGTGCTTTCCATGTTTCTTTATGGATTAGTTTATGACAAAATAAGGTACTTCCAACAATCATCCCATGCTCCACCGCAAAATCAACCAGTCTACATCCATTGTCGTTTGTCAAATCATGAAGGCTATATCTACCAAGAACAGAGCTGTATTCTAATTCCTTTCCAAGTTTAGCATTCATGTCCCCAATAACTATTTTCACATCATGTCTTGGACATCCACTGTAGGCTCTAGACAGATTTTCATAAAATGTTTCCTTTTCTTCATCAGATTTATCTTCTGTAGGGGCATGGCAACACAAAAGGCTGTAGTTAAAAAACTTTCCCCTAATTCTCAACTTACATAGTCTTGGTGAAATTGCTTGAAAATACATTACGAGGTGCGAAATTCTTTTATTTACAACAAATCCAGTTCCTTCAACATGTTTCCTATCATTGCAACTATAGAAAACTAAGTAGTTTTTACTGTTGAAAGTTCCATTACCTGTCCACCTCATTTCCTGTAAAGCACATATATCAACATTGTACTGATCTAGTTGCTGCAGTAACTTTAAAAGTGCTTTACTTTTGTATAAAGACAAAACATTCCAGCTTCCAATAGGGAAGTATCAACCTATCAAATATTCCAATTTTAACTATTCCACAATGTTGACAGGCTTACAAAACACAAAAATTCACCATGGCCGGATTTTTAAAACCAAAGATTGATTTTTTATGAATTTTTTAAAGAGCGATGCGCAAAAAAGAGGTGTGGCCTAAAACGTCAGCAGCTGACGTCATTTCCCTGTTCCGATCAGAGCTCCATTTCCATGCCGTGTTGCGCCTACCAGAAGGTGAATAGCACTGTCTTTTCCAGCCTTTTTAAAGCCTTTAACCAGCATTTTTTCCATCATGGAGCTAGGATTCACGAAAGGTCAATCCAATAACCTTCCTCAAGTAAAGTCATTCATGGTGTTTGACTTTTTTCGAAAGGACGAGAGATTTAATGTCCTAGAAGTACGGGGAGTGAGACAACAAAGTTTCACCATTGTTATTCTTTAAAATTGTACGTACATATCCGTCTATGTTTGCAGTTCATATTATTCGCATTAGTTTCCTTTATCAAGATTGATCATTTCCATTTGTGTGTCGATGGTTTTTTTATCTGAATATATAAATTACAATGTAAGAGCGCTATTCCAGCTCTTACTTGGCGGCTTTTAATGAGGCGCGCATTTTGTAACAACCCTACTGCAAGTGATTCCAGTACTAAGTTTTAGAGCAGTTTTTGCATGAAAATTTTTCGCTTTGTTGGCAATAAAAGTTGATCTGCTCTTTTTTTGTGGAAAATTGTTTTAAATCCACTAATACATGTTAATTATCCTTGAGTTTTTGTGCAACTTAGCAAAAAAAGGAAAAATATATTTTTTTGCTCTTTTGATAAAAACAATAAATTTGAAAATGGTGTTCATTTCATAAAATAAGTACCTTTTTGCAGGTGAGAAAGGTCTTGTATATATAGAAACGCTTCTGGTGATAAACTGAAAATGTATTTTTAAATTATCAATTTGTAATAGTTAAAATTTGAAGATAGTTTGAATGTTAAAAAGAAAGTATTAATAGTTTTTGCATTGTTATTAAAATGGAAATAGTAATGCATCTATTACTTTCTATTTAAGTTTATTGTGCAGGGTTTAATTCCTTTGTTTACTTGCATTTTTTTAAAAATATCTCATATGCTTATTAAACATTTATTTATGAACAGTTGTGAACATATATTTCAAACTGTATTTCTCACTTGACATAGTTTTTAATTAAAATGAAGTGCAAATTTTCATTTTCAAATATTAATTAATAAACACACTTGAAAACACTTCTTTCGAAGATCCTGCTGGGACGGAACAATAACAAATCGCTTGTGAGGAGTTTTTTTAGATGTAGATACGCATCCAGGAACGAAGCAATACTTGTAATTGATTCTACTAGCCATGACAAAGAAAATCAAATTAAAAACAATCGCAGAATGCATTAAACCCTACAGACAGCAAAGGATTTTCACTAGCCTTTTATGCGCGCTGCTGTTAGAAGGCTCTTGTTTTCCCGCGCCTTCCCCCAAAGATCGCCAAGCACTTCTTTGTAATAGCCAACCCCGCCGCCTCGCAGCGCGGCAGTGACGTCAGTCAAAGGACTTACAAGCAAATGACGTCACTCGCGCGTGAACTTTAAAAAATTATTTTAAAAAAAAGTATTAGTCGTATCGTAAAAATTTTTTCGCAGATGATGTTCATGTATGTTACTCTATCAAATAAAAATAAAATTAGAAAATCGAATACTTCCCTATTCTCAAGTCCATTGTCCGTTTTCCAGGTCGTTTTCGTAAAACAGTCCGGTTATTTTCTCCATTGGATTTCGAAACACGAGTTTTTTTACGAGGTGGGGTTGTCAGCCCCACGCCCAACCCCCAACCTGGAGGACCAGTCCCCTGTACAATCCCCAGGGTCAGGGTGCCCGGCTATCCTCCCAGGCACTGAGCACCTATTTTAGTCGCCTTTTACGACACGCATAGGCTACGTTGGGACTATTCTTACCCCCCGGTCACCACACGGGGCATATTTCCCTTTCTGAGTAAATAAATTCAGCTTTTAAAGAAAATAAGTAGGGTAGGTGCACCGGTTGTGGCCATACTCACATTCAAACCAGAAGTACTAAGAACATAAAGCACTTTAACTAATCCTAAAGCTTGTTTTATAATCTGAGTAGCATTTCTCAAAACTTTCACCTTGAGCGATCCAGAACTTTTCCTCTGTCTAGATGCAGGATGCACTTGTGTGAGGATGAGTGAATTTGTTACTGCTTATTGTTAAGAGAGTTTCTTCTTAATCTACTTGTAGCAGCAATAGTTTTGCATACTTTTAGCTAATGTCAAGTTTTTCTTATCAAGCTAAGATCAATTTTTAATGTGAGTCCCTTACTTTTCTTTATTTTGTAACTCACTTGCATAAAATAGTCTGACCAGAACTGGATCACGAATCCGTGTATTTTGCTAGTTGTGGCCATAGTTATGGCCACAAATAGATTACATACTGTTCTAGTTGTGGCCATGCAGAATATTTTAAGTATACTGTGAAAATCTGTTTCAACGTTACCCAAGGATCCACAATACTTATGTCAAACGTAAAAAGTTAAAAATTTAGCCAAGTTACATTATAAACGACTATTGTTTCAGCTTATGTGTGAATGTAGGGACGGAATTTTTTTGACGTTGTAGCGCAGTTGTCACTTTAACCAAGTTAAACTGAATTGAAATAGTGAAATTTATACTGCATCTACATGTATGATTTTTTTTCTTTTTGGTTTAAATGTCTGACCATTCTAAAATGCATATTTTTTACCAATTACAAATTTTTTGCTTCGATAAATTTTTTAGATTAACCATTTTTTAGTTTTACTAAAACGATTCATTTTTGTCTACGTTCTATCAGCAATTGGTTTTTGTATAAACATAGTATGTTGTAATAATATGAAAGTTTAAAATCAAAATGCATTTTTTCAAATGATGTTTTAAGTACATTGGCGCACTTTCGAAAGTGAAAACTCAAAATATTCTCGCTTTATTTTAATGACACTTGTGTATGTGCATAATATATCGTAAGAATATGAAAGTTTAAACTGAAGGTGCATATTTTCGAAATGAGTTTCTATGAAGTCTGACGGATCCAAAATCTTGTATTTTGCAATGCTTTGCAAACTTTGACTTTATACTGGTTGCTAAGAGATATACCAAGAGTTAATTATAATTGCAAAGTTTTATTAGTTTACGGTCTGCTCTGAAAATACTTGTAGTATATATTCCAATCACATAACAAAAGTTACTTCAATGAGCTTTGAAATTTTCTTTTGTTCAACATATTACTAAAATGGTTAGTACGTTCGTTAAGTGATAATCAATACAATTATTTTATTGGGTCTTAATTCTAATAAGGTAAACAAATCATTTTACAGCATTTTTGCAGTTTTTGGAAATGTAGTTTTACAAATTCTACAAATAATTGCATTTATTTATAAACGTTTTCGGAAGCTTTTTAAAAATGCCACTTATTTATTTATTTTTACACAAACTATATGAAAATATGTAATTACAATGTTTATAACCATAGTGTTTCTATAAAGAGCTTCGAACAAATTAAGATTTCTTAATTGTTTAAACTTAAGAAAAAAAAAGAAGAAAAGAAAGAAAGAAAAAAGTCACAACTCTAGCGAGAATGAAAAGCCTAAAAAAAGATTTTGTATAATACTTGTTGCAAATAATGACTCTCAAAAAAGCAGGAATTTTTTTAAGCTGAAAATGCCCGTTTCTGAAGTTGAAAATGCCGTAGAGACTGTAAGAAATGGTTCCATTTTCGTATTACATGCTAGTATCACCTTTAAAATAATCAGGACAAGTCTTAGAAGAAAACTATCAGACAATTTGAATTTGAAAGACTAGCCCTGTACCGAACTCAAAGAAATTAAGAGTCAAAGAATGGAGGTAGAGTTCATATTTTAAGGAGGAAGTTTAGTGTTTTACGAAAAATTTTAATCCAAAAACAATAATAATAAAAAGTATGCCAGAAAAGGACACAGAAGACACTGATGCTTTAACTAGTGACTTAATTGAATCAACTGGGACAGTATTGGTAATCTTACTTCAATCGGTGAAAATGTTATAGTGATTATGAAAGCAGGTTTTTTTTGTGTGTAATAGTTGCTGAAATAAATGGTTCTAATCATGATGCGAGTGCTATGTATAAAAGTGGCCCAGTAGGGTGACAATGGTAAAGAAAAGGTGATTTATTGTGGGGACCTGCAGATGATATCATGCAGTTCTACACCATCAGACAACCTGAAACTACAAAGACACGTTGTAAAAGTAATTTTTTTTTCTTGTTATTACCAAATGTTTATTTACGTTTACTATTCCATTAATGTTGTTGATTTACATTCGTTAAAATAAATAAACATCCAAAAACATTGCTATTCTTTAATACATGTTTTCTATTAATGTATGTCGAATATTGGACTTGGATTTTAAATCTTAGGCAAAACTTTTTTATTGGTCACAACTGGAACATTACGTGGCCACAACTAGCTCATTGGTGGCCACAACTGGTGAAATCCGAACTTTTTTAGTTGAATTGACTTCCGTTTATTTTACTTATTTAATTGCTTATGAGTTTATGTGTATGTTAACAAAGCTTAAATTCTGAGAAAACTGACATATATTTCATTTTTAAAATGTCAAAACAAGAGGAACTCGGTTCGTTAGAACTTTCTTTTCTCCTTAAAGTAGCCATAATTGGTGCACCTACCCTATACTAAGGCTCCTATATAAGGGGAGCTGACTTATCCGACATTTTGGTTCCAAAATTATCGGGCGAAAAAAATAAACATTTGTACAAAAGCCTCATTGCAGAAAACTGGTGTCCAAACTTTAGGTGTGTTGCCCGATTGATGTTTGATTATTTCATTCTGTGGATGAATACAATTTAATTAATACAAATTAAAAACAAATAAGGTATGAAAATGAGGTTTATTACCGTAAACATTTCCCGATACATTTTAGCTGAATTTGTAAACGAAGTTATCTTTCAAAATTTACCTAAAGTGACATTTTACTCAACTTATCATCAATTATTTTACGACTTAGCAACCAGCGAATATTATGACGTATTTAGAAATACTAGAAACGAGGTTGGATCCAATTCTGTTTTGGAACCAAAATGTCCGATAAGTCAGCCTGTCTTTTTCAAGGGGCTCTACCATATACTATTTCGAGATACATGAAATACACCGCCAGCTCAGTCAATTCCAGCCGAGGACTGCAGTTTCGCGCTAATTAGCACTCATCAACCCGGCATAGGAGTGATTGAGCTGGAAGTGACAAACCTCTTAAGGAAGCCTAGAGTGCCAAGCAAACTGGTAGCTAATACAGAATTAGCACTGACCAGACGAGTGACCGAAACAATGGTTCGGTTCAACTCGAATTTTGAAGACAAGGCAAGTATATTCAGTAAGTTACCGCCCTATAATATATAGGGCGCTAATCTATCTCTCTAAGCATCTAAATCATTATTTTAATAATCTGTTCTAGTTTTGCTTATAAAACACTAGAATCGACTCAAGTAAATTAAAAAACCCATCTTAACTAACCTGTATCAATTACTAGTATATTGCATCGGCCATAAAACATTTCCCATAATATTTCTTATGATTAAAATTATCAACACACTTTAAAAAAAAAAACATTTTTAATTTTCAGTTTAATACTATTCATTAATCCTCTGTCAAAGAAATAGCCGACTTTTTTTCTCTTACCTCGGTTTATTTTCCTATTTTCTTTCTTGCACACTAACTGGCAAAAATGAATATGGAAAAATTGTAGCAGGAACAAAATCAATAAAAGCAGAAAATGGGGCTGAATTTTTTTTCCTTGAAATGTTCTGAGATAAGAATTCAATTTCACAGACTGTGAGCATGAATACTTTAAGGATAATTCCAATAAAAACAAAAACCGAAACCTTCAAAAGAAAGTTGAAATTTTGTTAAGAATGAAATGAATTTATTAATTTCTTGTAATAATTTAACACTTAATATTTTTATTCCTTACCAAAGTATTTTAAAATCATTTCCCTCTGTTGCTTGAGAAGTATAATACGGGCTCGCAAAATAAATCGTGTTTATTTACTACGTTTCTACATCAGATTTCATTTTAACCTTCTAGGGGCGGTAACTTACTGTTAGAATAATAAATGTTTGAAAGGCGATTACACATATATATTAAAACATTTTTGTTCCCATGTACTAAATGCTACGGCTTTTGACATTACTTTCTTAAATTCTTAAAAAACTTTCTGAAAATGAAATTCTGCTTAAATAGTCGATCATTTACTAGGTCGACGACTCTGCGTTAATGTTTTTGTTTTCTTTGTATAGTAATAGTCTTTTCCAGACACAGTGGTGTTCCCACATACGTCGTATACCCTCGAACATTTTTTAGGCATATAGCGTATACCCTCAATCGTCAAAAATTTTCATATTATGAGAAATTACGTATATAATTGCATACACAAATTGTGCATAACTGGTTACTGGGAGTATAACCTCAGAAAAATTGATCGGAACATCTCTGACCAGACAATTATAAATATTAAGGAAATTTTTTATAGACTCTTCTTCATTTTTTGTATAGTAATAGTTTTACCAGATACAGTGGTGCTCCCATAGAGTATACTCCATATCCATATACGTGGTATACTCTCGAACATTTTTAGACATATAGCGTATATCCTCAAGCTTCAAAATTTTTCATATTATGACAGATTACGTATATGATTGCATACACGTATTGTGTATAGCTGATTACTTAGAGTATACCCTCAGAAAAATTGATCGGAACATCTCTGACCAAACAATTATAAATATTTTGGAAAATTTTTATAGACTTTTCTTCATTCCTTGTATAGTAGTAGTATTTACCAGATACAGAGGTGCTCTCATAGAGTATACTCCATATCCATATACGCCGTATACTCTCGAAATTTTTTTTGACATATAGCGTATACCCTCAAGCTTCAAAATGTTTCATATTATGACAGATTACGTATATGATCGCATACACATATTGGGCATTTCTGATTACTGGGAGTATACCCTCAGAAAAATTGATCGGAACATCTCTGACCAGACAATTATAAATATTAAGGATATTTTTCGATAGACTCTTCTTCTTTTTTCCCTACACAAATTATACTGAATTTTAAAAATCTTAAAAAGGCTTTTTCGCTAATACCACTGTCTTGCACATGGGCTTTTTTTGCTTATTTGGGTGGAAACATCAGTGAAAATTCACTGTCGGACCTATTTCTCTAACTGCTGTTCTGAGATGGATTAATATATAGCCCCCCCCCACCTCCCCGAAAACATTACTCTTCGAAGGGCCCCCAAGCTTGTAAATCTACTGCTGGTAGTAAATCAATTTTGGTTTCTCAGTTAAAGTTTTTGCTAGCCTCCAGTTAGTTATAACTTTTACTTTTAATATATTAATTTTTTTTACCATACTCTGCTTTGTAAAATTTTTCTGCTTCTTCTATAATTCGCGATTGTCTCTAATGATAGGGACTAAACGAAATAAAAAGTAGCTATCTTATACGTGGGCAATTAAAAACTAGTATGTTGTGGCCATCACGAAACTTTCTTCTATATTTTTCTTTTCTTTTTCTGATCCCTCCCCATGCTTGATGAGGAAGCAATATTCCCAACAAAAACAAAATTACACATGCAAAAACTTGAACAATGTCTGAATTATTGCAAAAGCAAAGCAAGAGCGAAAATTGAAAGTTATTTTAAAAGCCTTTCTTGAATTAATTACAAACATTTATTTGTTAACAAACTTAGGATGGCAACAATTAAAAATTTTAAATCATTGAGATAATTTTTCCGATCATTTCCATACAATTCTTTTTGCCGATCATTTCGAACAGCAGTTCACACCTAACAACACCAGACATGACGAAACTGAATCACTTGTTAACATCACACTACACAATTACTTCACAACTCCACACGCTAGCAACACCCTTCAGATTCAGCCCTCAGATGTTCTAAGCTATGTCAAAAAGTGTAAGAAAAAGAAAAGTCCAGGCCTTGATAGAATCACCAACTCTCTAATTAAAAACCTGCCAATTCGTACTATTTTCTATATTACCCAACTCATCAACAAAATACTCGAGTTGGGTCACTTTCCGCAGGAGTGGAAAACTGCTATAATAATCACTATTCCAAAAAAGGAAAGAGCAACAGCGGAGCCGTCGGAATACCGACCAATCAGCTTGCTCTCTGCTCTCTCCAAAATTACTGAATTCTGCATTCTCAATAAACTTCTTGACTTTCTTGCGGATCACAACATCATGCAAGCTGAACAATTCGGCTTCCGCAGGAAGTACTCTACAAACCACCAACTACTTAGAGTCACAGAACTAATCAGAGAGGCTGAAAAAAATCATCAGAAAACCATCGGGCTTTTCCTTGACATAGCGAAGGCATTCGATAGGGTTTGGATTGATGCGCTAATTTACAAACTTATGCGCCTTGGGTTACCTCATGCACTCATAAACATTATCAGCTCCTATCTTATGAATAGGCACTTTATCGTTCGAGTGAGAGAAACTCTCTCAACACCTAGACACATACGGGCCGGGGTGCCTCAAGGCAGCCTCTTAGGCCCAACTCTTTACTCAATTTTCTCAAACGATATCCCACACATGGACAACACGCAGCTTGCCATTTATGCAGATGACACCTGCATACTAGCCTCCGCTCAGGGACTTTATCAAGCCTTTTCAGCAATTCAAAACCACTTAACACATCTAGATATCTGGCTAAGGACTTGGAAAATCAAAGTTAATGCCAACAAAAGTATAGCTACCTGCTTTTTTACAAGAACAACTGAGTTCCCTCCTATTAAACTGCATCTTTATACCGACCCGATTGATTGGTCTCAGCGGGCGAAATATTTAGGCATAACGTTCGACCGTAATTTAACCTGGCGACCTCACATTGAAGAGGTACGCAAGAAGTACCTCACTTCCAAAAAACCACTAAATTGTCTCCTGCACAAAAAAAGCGTTTTATCAACGGATAATAAACTGCTCATTTATAAGTCCTGCCTAAGACCCATTATTACCTATGGAGCGCCCATATGGGCGACTTCTGCAATCTCTAACTTTAACAGAGTTGAGAACTTGCAGAGAGTGATGGTTCGAGCGGCGTGCGACCCTCCCTGGTACGTCCGTACGGACAAGCTGGTGGAAGAGGTTGGCATCCCGACACTCCACAACTTTTGCAAAAAGCTCGCCAAGAGATTTCACTACAACATCCCCCGTGTTGGCAATCCACTACTTAACAACCTTCCAAATTACGATCCATTGGATCCGGCAAATTCTCGCAGGCATCGCGCTATGCTAGCTTAGTTTCAATTTCGAAACGGGGTGAGTGAATCCCTTATCGGGTTCATACCTCGTTTCGACTCTAGTTATTGTGCTACACTCTGGCTGGGAGCATGCTCCTATCTATTTTCATTTCACTATTTTCTTTTTAAATTTCTTATCAACATTTTATCACTGTCTTAATTTTATTTTATTTTTATTCATTCAAATAGCCTAGAAATCCCCCACGGGGAAAAAAAAGTATAAAACTTTAAAAAAATATGTAGGAAGCGAAAAAAAATAATACTTAAACTTATTCAAATAAAGAAGAACTTTAGTTGAAATTTACTTTGAAGAGCCTTCGGCTAACCATTATGGTACTCCCGTTAGAGGAAGCCACATCTCTCGTACATCCACGCAACCATCTTCTGCGCCAAAATAAAGCCATGGCCCCAACCGGGGAACTATCAACATACCTCACCAGAGGATAAGGGGCAGGGCCCCAGGTGCCTCAAGCAACGAACTTATATTTCCGGGGCATTTCCATACAATTAAAATCACGAGAAATACGCAGACGACAGTCTATTACGATTTATCTTTCTTATTGTTGCAATTATAAAGCTATTTTTATTCACAAAAAAAAAATCAACACCTCTTGGAGCGATTGGCGTCCAAATTGAACCAAAGCCTGTTTACATATGGATTCACATATATTCCAAATTTCAACCAGAACGTAGCATTACTTCTTGAGATAGGGCACTCACAATGGAAAAAAAGAACGGGTGATTGCGCTACCCCCCTTTTTAGCTGTTGACACCAAAATAAAATCAGCTCCTATACCCACTAAGAGCTACTTGCCGATAAATTTTTCTTTCTTTCCGTTCATTATTTCTTGAGATACAGCAGTTACAATTGACGACAAAAAACGTTCTATAGCTCAACCCCCGTTTGAGTTATTGACACCAAAATTAAATCAGCACCTGCTTCTGTTAATGGCAACATATGGACCAAATTTTGTTTGATTCTGCCAGTTACTTCCTGAGGAATTGCAAGCCCGCGTAACTCAAAAAACGTCCCATTGCTCCACCCCCTTGGAGGAATTCGCGCCAAAAACCAATGGGCACAAGTTCACATAGCGACACATATGTGTACCAAATTTCGTTCGATTTTATGGGATAGTTTTTGCTGTAGAGCGGCCACAAAAAACTGGTCACACACAGACGTGACACACATACACGCACACGCACACACACACACACACATACACACACACATACACACACACACAGACAGACAGGCATTTTCCAAAAATAGTCGAAATGGACTCAGCACACCTCAAAACGTTCGAATCCGTCAAAATTCGAAATTCGAAAATTTGCACGAATCCAATACTTTCTTCTATATATTAGATATAGAAGAAAGTAAAAAAATGTGCTAACCAATGATACATTCTGCATCACTGTTAGTCAGCTATACATTCATCGTACTCAAGTTCAAATTTTCGGCGGCACAGTCACAACGTTGAAAAGAATACTCATTATTTTGCTCGGTAAATTGATTCGACGATACTGAAACATGTTAAAATAACGAGAATACATGGAAATAAGAGAATTCAATAAAATGCATATCGTCGCCTCAGAGCAACAGTAAGATAACTTAGTGCTATGTCTGGGATTAGGTAACTTACTCTTATGTCTGGGATTAGATATCTCACTGTTGCTCTGAGGCGACGTAACTGATGCAGGATAGGGATCCGTCGTTCATGAACGAACGGATCAAAAAGAACAAATTCTTAAATTAAGCGGATTCATTCGTTCACTTAAAAACTGAATGACTGTTCTTTTAATCGGTGAGAAGTTTGGATTGTTGTATTGATGCACTTGTGATAAAATCTCATTTTTTTAAAACACTTTCATCTTTAAAGTTTTAACTCTCAACCATTTTCAAATTTCCTTTTTCAAAGTGCAGTACAGTATATTCACTCGAACCTTTTTACTTTCTCCTTTATTCATCAGTTCCCTTTAGTCGTTGCAATTCATTTGCGATTTTCCAATGTATAAATTAGTAATATGTTGTGTAACTTATTTGGACTACTAACAAACTCTGGCTGAGCTACTCCTTTGATTTTAATTCTTATGAAATTATCCAAAAGTGTTCAAATTCTTCAAATCTTGACTTTTGGGAGTCTTTCCACATTTTGAAGACTCGTTATAATATATAGTAAAGGATCTTAAAGCCATTTCAAATTTTTCTACAATTTGGCTTCCCTTCTTATCATTAGACGCCCGCCCCCCTTCCACCTTTTTTGGAACTGTAAAAACGATTCAGAAACGTTCCTGGAAAATAATAGGCAGCAGATGTGCCCAATTTCTGCCATCTTGCGAAGACCGGGAAAGTTTTCCACTAAAAGTCAGTTACCTTTCTAAAATGTTCCCTGAAACTTACTGAAGAATTGAGTTACCTCCCTTGTTAGCCCAATCATGTCTCGGAAATCTTCTAGAAATATCACACAGGTTTTACATAATTGGTCAGATCCTTCCTGATTTCCAAGAGCATTGAAGCATCCACGGCACAGCTATGCGGGAATGCAGCAATATCCTGCTTCACCAAAGATGCAGCTATCCAGGGACTTATCCGCTCCCAATAGTGGCACAGTCTCACTGGACGATGATTCATCGATTTAAAGCCGATACATTTAATAAACACGCTAATTCAATATTTAAACTGGTAACTAAAAGTATTTTTCACAACAGTGAAAAGTCTGCTTTCGTGTAACTTGTAGCAATTCAGGAAACTTCTTCGCGAATATACTTGATATTACGGATAAATTGGTGACAACCTATGAAATTCCGAAACGTTCCACGGAAATAACCAGTAACGTTTCGATTTTTTTAGTCATACAGGTCATACCGATTTGTCATACTAGTGTTGATTGTTTTGTCCCACTTAATCACTTTTATTTGTCCTTACATTTCCCTTTCTCATTATTCAAATATTTAGCAGTTTGTTTTGCTCTCTCCCTAACATTTTTCAGGTTTTTCCTGTATTATGTTTGTTCTGCTTTTCGCTAAATCTTGAAATTAAATATTTACAACTAGAAAGTCGCCCGTCAAGGTATGATGAGTGAAAATTGCTTCTACTCTTCTACATTTGAACAAAGCTTTTGCCTGTTTGGTGATAATTTTAATAGTTGAAATTTTAACCCTAACACCAGTGGATTAACCCTAAACGCCAGTAGGTAGCGTTCATATTGTTGACCATTTTTTCGTTTCGTCATTCCCCTGAAATGAGTCTTACCAGTAAAACAGTTAAGTTTTCGGATCGAGTTCAGCCTTGTCACAATAAAAACCTTTCCCTGCATGTTTAGCATTACCAACACACATTACCAAATTATCATGCCGTGGCGCGAGTTTCATTGTTGAAACACGCGGGTTACTCTATCATCGGCTATTATTTATATGATGATTCTTTCTTACATAAATTTATTGCTAATTTATTCACAAGCGATTTCATTTATTATTATGGGATTTTCAATGAAATTTATTGCTTAATTATTTTTCCTCACGCACGAAGGAATCTTACTATAGTCTGACCACGGATTGTATGGAAAGACAAACATCCGTTTTATAGCCGGAAATGGAAGAATCTATTATTTTTTAGCGGTGCCAGCTTTTGCAGAAGCAGAGTCTCATTCAAATGTGCGGAATACGCGCATTAAATTTTTACTTTTCCCCCTCATTCAGATAAATTCGTCTTATCTGAACGCTTGAAAATTCCATACAATCCGTGGTTGGACAGTACTATTATATATGCGAATGTTTGTCTGTATGGTGGGATGTTTGTTACTCTTTCACGCAAGAACTACTGAATGGATTTCAATGACACTTTACAATATTATAGCTTACGCATCAGAATAACACATAGGGTAGTTTTCGTCCCGTTATGGGGGGCAAAACCCCCCATAGGGGGCAATAAAACACGATTTTCATACAAATTCTGCACATACTAACATTATATGTCCATCGAAAGCTCAGATTTTTCTTCTGAAGATGGCACCTGTTCGAAATTTCTAAGTATAATAAAAAACGAGTTATAAGCTTTTTAGTTCCATGTTCGAAGGCTTTCCTCAACTCAATACAGTATTTAGTGTATCATATGAACTCCCCGTCGATTCGCAACTCCAACGAACTATAGGGGGCACTGAAGTCACTGTCTAATGGCGGACTTAAAAACTAAAACATACGCACATGGTAACGAAGAAAATGCTAAAAGTGTTGTGATTTTTGTTCGTAAGTATGATTTTTTCGCTTTATTCTTTTTAAATTAATTTTCAAAGTCTTGTGGATATTCTGGCCAACGTAGAAAGAAATGAGAATTCAAGAAGCATTACTAAACGTCAAAGATTAATGCAAACTACGTAGTTCATAGTTCTAAGCAGCTATTTCCACGATGTTGAATTCGGTATTTATCAATTCTTGATAAAACTAAATAATAATTGTGGCCTGACAAGAATAACAATTAATGCTAGAAAATTCAATATGACATTACAAATTGTTATCGAAAGAAGATGATACTTTTTTGACTTGCTTGGCTAGCGCTTATTGTTTTCCATTTGTAGTTGAGTTATTTCTCTCGAATTCCCGAATCGGTTAATTTAAAATTTTTCTGTTTCGATGTTTCTAATTTCTGAGTTACGATTTAATTATGTCATGTTATGCAAATCATCAACAAAATTCTCACGGATATATGGTGGTAGTTTTCTTTTCAGTTGATTGACCATTATTTCTTTTCACTTATCGAATTCTGTAATCTTACTACCATTTTATTCCACTCATGATAAAAATTAAAAATGGTTTAACTAAAAACGCGAAATCTCACCAAGGCTACTTTGCTCGCACTATACTAAAACTATAACCCTAAACAAATTTGGCGAAACCTTTCAGCTGAGAATAAAAGGAATAAAGTAAATTCTTTCTCGGTTATTCATTTTGTTCTACGATAATATATTCAAGAAAATATTTTGCATACTGTCCATTCCAACTAAATGCTGCTGTAAAATATGGTAAGTTTAATTAATTTAAGATTAACAAAAACCCCATATTCTTACAAATTCATACAAAACAATAAAATTTTTTACCTTGTATAACGTTATCCAAGTTTGTTAATCCAGAATTTTCGCTTTCACCAATTATTAAGGAAATAATGAAAACTAACATTATTTTGAGAAGCTAAGGGATGAATTAATTTCTGTAGCTGAAAGCAAACTAAGACACATCGATTGCGTTAATAAATACTCAGAAAAAACTGCCTGTGTTTACGTCAACAGACACACGTGGAACGCAACGTGGCAATGTTTTAGTTTCATTTGCAGTTTTGTAAATCACCGCAAGGTAGCGTATTCGAGCGCTGGAGTTCCGAATAGCTACAATAAATTGTTGTATCGTTGAATATTTTTGCTTTTCGTCTGACTGTTCAAGGCTTTTCTCAAGTTAAATCTTAAATAACGTTTTCGCACAAGATTGGCAAATAATAAATAGATTTCGCTGATTATTTTCCATTTTAATGTAACTTTGATGTAATTATGGGTTTATTTTTTTTATTTGTGTTGATTGGACACTAACTCATCATCAAAGCGACCAGCAGGAATCTCGCCAAATCTTTTTGCGGACAGATTTTAATAGCTAAGGCAGATTTTTTCAACTGTCTCTGTTTTTGAAGCTAAAGACTACATAATACTGTTTCTCGGTTTTCACCATGTAACCAAAATATCGCTATTAAAAGAATCTTTAAAACTTTTGTCAGAATGTAAATAATCCGCCAACTAAATTAAGTAAATCCATAAGCAGCACAAAAACGTCCATTAATTTGTCTTTCCGCGCAATTTCAAACAATCGCCAAATTTTACTTCGTATTTTGGAAAAAATTCGGATGAAAACGTTTACTGTCCAGCTCCAGATTAGACTAAAATGTTCAATAAAAAAAATAATAATAAAAACAATAACTGATAAATCTTTTTCAATATGTGAAGTTTAATTTCATATTTTGTAAATTCCTCAAAATTAATGTATGCTCAAATGTCGTTTTTTCGTTTCTAAAAGAAAACTATTTTGTTCTTTATACTTATTGCCATTTTACTTTTATGTGTAAGAACAAACTCGATTTTTAATCATGTCAAAGCGGTATGTTTTGAGTTCTTTCAGTTAAAGCAGAAAACGAAGGAAAGTAGCGATTGTTTCTCATAATTATTACTGACCCAGGCAACGCCGGGTATTTTTGCTAGTAAATAATAAATTTGGTCTCTCACTTTCGTTTTGTCTTGATTATTTTGTTAATTTTGTATTGAAACTGTCTGTTGCTCATTCTCGTTGCTTTTACTGGATGTCTCCTCATCTAAAAGCTCACTATTTGCATTGAAAAGAGGTTCCCCGAGGCCTTGAAACACCCCTATGCAGCCTGAAGAAAGCATTTCAGACCTCGGAAATATTCTGCAGAGTAGCAGATGAAATTAAGCACATGCCGAACAAAGTCCGAAGAAAAAAATATCCTTTTATTTTTAGCATATTGGATAAGTTAATACTTAGACAATGTATTTGGGGGATATTTCGATAATTGGGCATCTGGCGATCTTTCTTCATTGGCGTCAATTTTTGGCTCCAGCGCCTGCGCGTGAGGTATTTTTCTTTGCAAATTTAAACAAAGAGACCGGAAACATCTATTAACATAGGGTTACTATAAATCAGCAGAGTTAACAAAATAAAATTATTTCCGCCAAAAATGAGACGACCGCACCAATTCCCAATTATCGAAATATCCCCTGTATTTGACTTACATTGAATCCTGTTCAACAGGAACATTAAACAATATCTCGTTATTCTAACAACAAACAACATGTTATCAAAATGTCAAGCTACGTATTTCGAATTAACTTAGAAAAAAAAATGCATCTTTTTAAAATAGAATATTCAAGACAACTACGCCATTTTACTTTGAACTGAACAACACTAACATGCAGACTATACACACAAAAACATTGAAAGAGAGAACCCTTAAACCTGCAGCATTATATATCATTGAAAAACACATGGTGGAACAACCAAAATCCGAAATTTTAATCGCTTATGCAAAACAAAAAGTGTTGTCACACACGAAAACTTTTACAAAACCTCTTACTGTTATCACATGCAGGAACTAACCAAAACCCAATCCAGTCAAAATGAGTGAATCACCCGAATGACGTCTTTACCGATTTAATGCTGTTACTTTCTTCTATATCTAATATATAGAAGAAAGTACTAGCTGACCCAGCCACGTGTTGCTGTGGCAAAGAAGTTGGATTAAAATAAACTTTTACTCATTATTTTGAAAGAATCAAATAAATATTTTAATAGAGCTTAAAATAGTATAGCCGATTTTAAGACATATGGAATTGATAATGGGCGTGATTCAATGTAAAAACGATTCCTAAATGCTCCTGAAAATTATGGGCAGCTGATGTGGCCAATTTCTGCCAGTAACATGTCATGCCAAAACCCGGAAAGTTTTCCGATAAAAGTTAATAACCTTCCTGAAAGCATCTCGGAAGCATCTTGAAAAATTCGAAGATCTTCCCGTTTGAAGTTAGTCGTATTTCTGGAACTTTAGTGTAAACTTAGGAAGGGATACGAAAAAAAGCTTAGCAACTTTCTGATTTATTAAGGAACTTCTATAAGCAGTAATGCAAATATAGCCAAAGCTTAGCCAGAAATGCAAGCAAGTATCGAAAATTTTTACTCAGTAACGTTTCGGTAATTTTTTTTTTTTTTTTTACAGTGCAGGCTGAAGAAAGTACTTATTGAATTCAGTAAGTACTAACTAAATTTTCTATGGAAAAAGCACTATACTTACGATTAGTAAATTTTATAAGTATGACTTCCGCAAAAAAAAAAAAAAAAACAAAAACAAACAAAAATAACTTGAAAGTGATAGTAAATATCGAAACTGTTTGTAAAATAACCGAATGTAGAAACTAAGTGTAAACCACCATACACTTTTGGATTCTACACAACATTTTATTCACCTCAGCTTTCTCTATAGTTTGTAATCAATAACTAAATTAAAAACATATAAAAATTAAATTGTTTCAATGAAGTAGATAACATTGACTTCGAACTATTGTTTCTATTATTTGAAAACTGAAAACTGTCTAAGCACTAAGTTGTGCACAATGTTCTTGCTTAACCAGTCATTTGCTAATACCAAAAGTATGATAACTTTCCACTTGTGAGTAGGCGATATATGGTTGCCCATAAGAGAAATATTTATGTTTTAAGTCCAAACCGAAAGAAGACATTATTTGTTCTTGAAATCTATTAACGGTCTTTGCAAAAGCTAAACGAATCGAAAATTGAAGCCTTTCAAATGTGTTTGAAAATTATGACGCTATTAATGGATTACATGGCAACACAAACATTTCTACTTTAAACTTTCCCGACAAAATTGTTGACTTTTGATGGAGAAATGTGTACCGTTGCGTAATTTAGGTGGGTTTAAATCGCAAAAAAGAATAAATTGTTGAGCCAATTTTCAACCGGAAATCGTGTAGTCGCATTCCTGGTGTATCCAGGGAATTTAAAAATTCAGTTGAAATGTTTACTGCTTTGTTTTCATCGGCAAACTGTATGGGCTTGTTCAGCATCAATGGGGACCTTTTTTTCCAGCCGTCAGTAATGGCTCATTATTCGCAATAATTGTAGCTAAGACAGCGTCATTGCTCTGTTGTTATACGTTGCAAATCAGTGTTAACTAAGTCGGTGGCCCAACTATCAAGTGACGGCATATCATAATAACTAAAAGGAAAATTTGAAATTGAAAAGCAAAAACCTTTAGTTAAAACTAAAGCTTCATATTCATCTCTGGTGTAAAATCTGGATTTGGACATTTGTGTGTTTGTTACATTGTATGAAATACGTCTTCAAACGTGAAATTTATATAGTTTCTCCTTAAAAAATGATGATTGTGTTGGATAGTATGTCGTCAAAATTATTTTAAACAGTTGACGAATACTATTTCTCCTTATGTCAAACCTGCATTAGAAAGTGTCAACTCCCAATGACTTTGTGCGACCAATAAATACAATTTGCGACATGCAGCGGGATATGTATTTGACAGTCGACAATTGACGATCCACAAATATTCCTGTCTGTTCGGGAATGTTGACCGAAATTAAAACTGCTACAAAACCAGCGCGATTACAGAGGCAATTATGATTTTAAAAAAATTAAATTTATCTGGGAATAGACTCTCAATTAGTTCACTTTTCGTCTCAACGGCAGTGTAGACATTGTCTGGCTCTTTGTTGTACTGTATATTTTGATGGAGTTCAATTTCACCGTTTCCAATACCAGCAGCTGCTTAGAAAATACTTGTGCGATTAGATTATTTTGTGTTTATATTCGCATGTTCATGGTCAATCGCATTATCTCGACATTACGCTATAAAAACGATTGTTTTAATCATGCGTTGATTTCATCGGAATAACTGGTAATGTCTGCCGGAAATCCCCAGGAGTATTCAGACAATTTCGCCTAAAAATTTATCGTTGCCGTTCAAATCTTGCACAATCCTATGATGTGCTTCTAATGAATGTTTTTACTCATGAGCCTTAGTACACTTATCGAAAATTATAATTTCACTCTCTTGCAACACTACAGCCATTCTGCGTTTTTTATTTTTTCTTTAATGTTACACATTGCGTTTTGTTTGTTATGAATATCTAGTAGGCAACTTTAAAGCAGAATGTGCTGTTCGTCTACCATCTGAAAAAAGTAGCAGCAATGCCTGACGATGCAATTGTCACTGCAATTTTCTGCTGCGAACGTATCTTTGCAAGAATTAATGATATTAAAAATCTCTTGGGGAACAAAATAAAGAAAATAATTGTTTTCCGCTTAAATTCCCTTCCAGAAATTAACCTGGAATATTTTTGAAGAATTTAGTAGTCTTCTTCGTTAAAAGCAGTTATGATTCTGGCACCTTCAGAGAAGCCTAACGTAGGTTTTATATAATAGCCTGGAACCGTCCTGCTTTTCTGAGAAAGCTCTCAAAGCATTAATGCACGCATTGCCAACGCGAAGACAGACTCTCAATCACG